>NW_025541470.1:12500-16246 GCF_017591435.1 Portunus trituberculatus | reverse complement strand
TTTTTTTTTTACATTACAAGGGCACTGGCCAAGGGAAAACAAAGTGTTGGAAAAAAAAAATCCCGCTGGTTGCCAGGCCCTGTTAAGAGGAAAGTAGAAGAGAAAAACAAAAAATCTAAAAGGAGGGTCCAGTTAACGTAAGAGGTGTCTTGACACTCCTCTTTTGAAAGAGTTTAAGTCATAGGCAGGTGGAAATACAGACACAGGTAGAGAGTTCCAGAGTTTACCAGTGTAGGGAATGAAGGAGTGAAGATACTGGTTAACTCTTGCATTAGGAAGATGGACAGAATAGGGATGAGAAGAAGTAGAGAGTCTTGTGCAGCGAGGCCGCAGGAGGGGAAGGCATGCAGTTAGCAAGTTCAGAAGAGCAGACAGCATGAAAACAGCGGTAGAAGACAGATAAAGATGCAACATTGCGGCGGTGACTTAAAGAATCAAGACAGTCAGTTAGAGGAGAAGAGTTGATAAGACGAAAAGCTTTAGATTCCACCTTGTTTAGTAAAGCTGTGTGTGGATCCCCAGACATGAGAGCCATACTCCATACACGGGCGGATAAGGCCCTTGTACAGAGCAAGCAGCTGGGAGGAGAGAAAAATGGACGAAGACGCCATAGGACACCTAACTTCTTGGAAGCTGATTTAGCAAGAGTAGAGATGTGAAATTTCCAGTTTAGATTTTTAGTGAAGGATAGACCGAGTGTGTTTAATGTAGAGGAGAGGGAAGTTGAGTGTTATTGAAGAAGAGAGGATAGTTGTCTGGAAGGTTATGTCGAGTAGATAGTTGTAGAAATTGAGTTTTGAGGCATTGAACAAAACCAGGTTTTCTCTGCCCCAATCAGAAACAAGTGAAAGATCAGAAGTTAGGCGTCCTATAGCATCTCGCCTTGAGTCATTTAATTGTTGTTGGGTTGGGCGTCTGTTGAACGCTGTTGAATAATGCAGGGTGGTATCATCAGCATAGGAGTGGATAGGGCATTGAGTCAGATTTAGGAGATCATTGATGAATAATAGAAAGAGAGTGGGTGATAGGACAGAACCCTGTGGAACACCACTGTTGATAGTTTTAGGGAAGAACAGTGACCGTCTACTACAGCAGCAATAGAACGATCGGAAAGGAAACTGGAGATGAAGGTACAGAGAAGGATAGAATCCGTAGGAGGGTAGTTTAGAAATTAAAGATTTGTGCCAGACTCTATCGAAGGCTTTCGATATGTCAAGGCCGACAGCAAAGGTTTCACCGAAGTCCCTAAAGAGGATGACCAAGATTCAGTTAGGAAAGTAAGAAGATCACCAGTAGATCTGCCTTTACGGAAACCATACTGGCAATCAGAGAGAAGGTTGTGAGCTGATAGATGCCTCATTATCTTCCTATTAAGGATAGACTCAAAGGCTTTAGAAAGGCAGGAAATCAAAGCTATAGGGCGGTAGTTAGAAGGATTGGAGTGGTCACCTTTTTAGGGACAGGTTGAATGTGAGCAAACTTCCAGCAAGAAGGATAAATAGAAGTAGAGACACAGATGAAAGAGTTTGACCAGGCAGTGAGCGAGTTCAGGCACAGTTTTGAGAACAACAGGAGGGACTCCATCCGGACCGTAAGCCTTCCGAGAATCAAGGCCAGAGAGGGCCAGGAAAACGTCTTTATAAAGAATTTTAATTTTAGGGATGAAGTAGTCAGAGGGTGGAGGAGTAGGAGGAATATGCCCAGAATCATCCAAAGTTGAGTTGGTAGCAAAGGTTTGAGCGAAGAGTTCAGCTTTAGAAAAAGAAGAGACAGCTGTAGAGCCATCTGGATGAAGTAAAGGAGGGAAAGACGAAGAAGTAAAGTTGTTAGAGATATTATTGGCTAGATGCCAGAAATCTCGAGAGGAGTTAGAATTGGAAAGACTTTGACATTTTCTATTGATGAAAGAGTTTTTAGTAAGTTGGAGAATAGATTTGGCATGATTACGGGCAGAAATATATAGGGCATGAGTTTCAGCAGTTGGATGGCTACGGAACCGTTTGTGAGCCGCCTCTCTATCATTGACAGCACGAGAACAAGCAGAGTTAAACCAAGGCTTTTTAGCTTTAGGGTTAGAGAAAGTATGAGGAATGTATAGCTCCATGCCAGAGATAATCACCTCTGTTATGCGCTCGGCACAAGAGAAGGATCTCTGACATGAAAACAATAATCATCCCAAGGAAATCAGAATAGTACTGCCTTAGTTCCTCCCACTTAGCAGAGTTAAAATGCCAGAAGCACCTCCGCTTAGGCGGGTCCTGAGGCTGCACTGGAGTGATAGAACTGGTAACGGAAATTAGATTGTGGTCGGAGGAGCCCAACGGAGAGGAAAGTTTAACAGAGTAAGCAGAAGGGTTGGAGGTTAGGAAAAGATCAAGAATGTTGGGCGTGTCTCCAAGGCGGTCAGGAATACGGGTAGGGAACTTCACTAGCTGCTCTAGGTCATGAAGGATAGCAAAGTTGAAGGTTTGTTCACCAGGTTGGTCAGTGAAAGAAGATGAAAGCCAAAGCTGGTGGTGAACATTGAAATCTAAAATGGAGATCTCAGCAAAGGAAAGTGAGATAAGATGTGCTCCACCTTGGAAGTCAAATAGTCAAAGAATTTTACATAGTCAGAGGAATTAGGTGAGAGGTATACAGCACAGATGAATTTAGTTAGAGTGACATTGAAGTCTTAGCCAGATGGTAGAAAATTCTGAAGATTCAAGATTGTGGGCACGAGAGCAAGTGGTGTCGTTACGCACGTATGCGCAACATCCAGCTTTGGATTGAAAATGAGGATAGAGCAAGTAGGAGGGAACAGAAAAGGGCTGCTGTCAGTAGTCACAGACAACTGTGTTTCAGTTAGGAAGAGAAGATGAGGTTTAGTAGAGGAGAGGTGGTGTTCCACAGATTGAAAATTAGAACGAAGGCCACGAATGTTGCAGAAATTGATAGTGAAAGTATTAGATGAAGTGTCAAGACACCCAAGGTCGACATCAGAGGGCAGTCCGACCTGGGGCACAGACCCTGGAAGACCTACAGAACGCCATCCGAACTGAAATAGCCAATATACCGCTCAACATGCTGGAGAGAGTAGACCAAAGCTTCCGAAATCGTCTGAATCAGTGTATTGACAATGGAGGTGGACATTTAAAAGATATTGTCTTTAAAACAGTGTAAAAGTAAATCTCCCATGTTGTGTGAAAGGCATAAAGAAGAATAAAGAATTGTGAAGTGTGAACAGGTTTTATTTCATTCTCAAATCGGGAAGTATCCCACCCACCCTGTATATATATATATATATATATATATATATATATATATATATATATATATATATATATATATATATATATATATATATATATATATATATATATATATATATATATATATATATATATATATATATATATATATATATATCATAAATATATATATATAGAGAGAGAGAGAGAGAGAGAGAGAGAGAGAGAGAGAGAGAGAGAGAGAGAGAGAGAGAGAGAGAGAGTCTGTGTTTCCGTGTGAGTAATGTGAGTCTGTCGTAGTTACACTTCCTATCCACCCGTTTTCTTTTCTGGTAAACATTATCACCTCCCCTTCCCTTCAAGTACCCTTCATCTAACCAACCACCCAGCAACCACCCACCCAGCATCCCCACTGAGGATGCTGGGTGCGCAGAACTCGGAAAGCGGGATAGCCCTGTATTCTCTTAATACTGGGATAGTCTTTTTTCCCCTTCGTCTCATATTGTTTGTACTGGA
>NW_025541470.1:5000-10000 GCF_017591435.1 Portunus trituberculatus | reverse complement strand
TAATTCCTCCTCGCTTGTTTCGATGTCGAGAGCAGCACCGGCTACAGTGGAAGGTGCTTGTTGGGGCTGGCGTGGCTGGTCAGAGGAGCACCTTCTAGCCTTGCTTGAAGTCACCGTGTTACGTCGCGCGGAGGCCATTGCAGAGTCCGTTTGTAGAGGCAGAGTAGTCACACAAAAGTTGTCCGAACTCGCTCGGCGCAGCCAGACAGCTCTTTTAATAGTAGTAGTGGAAAGGAAAGGTCAAGGAGACGTCTGCACTCCAGGAAAGCTCGAGTGAGGATATGGTTACATATGTTCACCAAAGACTAATACCTGGGAACAGAAGAACATAAAGATGCAACGAGAGGTGATAAAGTGCCTAGATAACATGATAAGAAGACATAGAAGAATTTAACTCTAAGAAAGTAAACTGGAGAGAGATGGAAGTAATGGATAATGCTGGGCAGTGGAGCGAGAAAGTGTTACAGTTGACTATGGTTAATGCAATGGAACAGTGGGTGGAGGAGTCATAAAGGTACAGAGGGGAAGAAGAACCATCGTTGCTTGACCTAGTTTTCACAAAGAAAGCAGAGCCCCCTCCAATCATACACCACCTTTGTCCAATGGTGAGAAGTGATCATGTGACATTAGAGATGCAAATTCAGGAGATAAGTTACAGAGATGACTATAAAGGAGTGAGATTAAATTATGCAAGAGCGGATTTAAAAAAAAATTAAGGATCTATTTTGCTGATATTGAGTGGAGAAATATTATGTACAGAAAGACAGTACAAGGAAAATATGACAAATTCTTACAGAAATATAATAAAGAAGTAAAAAAAATGTACCTGTTTATAGAGTTAAGTAAAAAATACATGCTTGGTACAATGCTAGATGCATACAAGCTGAAAAGGCAAAAGATAAAGTGTTTGTGTGTATGTGTGTGTGTGTGTGTGTGTGTGTGTGTGTGTGTGTGTGTGTGTGTGTGTGTGTGTGTGTGTGTGTGTGTGTGTGTGTGTGTGTGTGTGTGTGTGCAGGATTGAGTCAAGCTGGTAATGGCTGGTCTTTTTAAAGTTAATGTGTCATGTTTATCTGTGAAGTGTTTCATTTAATTTCTTTTTTTCCTCTTTCCTAATGGAAGTTCTCGTAAAAGATACACTCCCACACTTTATTGAGATAGCGGCGGTCACTGCACAGCACCAATACAGTGTACAGCGTACAGTGTACAGTGTACAGTGTACAGTGGGTACAGTGCCCACTCTTGCTTACAGCTCACACAGGATGCCGTGTCTTATTTGTGGGGCATACTTTTTTTTATTGCTATGACCTGTACGTGTATATATGTACCCTTGTAATGAATGCTTAGTCAGAGAGAGAGAGAGAGAGAGAGAGAGAGAGAGAGAGAGAGAGAGAGAGAGAGAGAGAGAGAGAGAGAGAGAGAGAGAGAGAGAGAGAGAGAGACCTCGGTTGCCTGCTGGTCACCCAGCCAGTCTTCCCCATTACATTTTGAAACATTTGAAACATTTATTTACAGCCAAGTCATTTTACATACTGGTATATATGAGTATATCAAATCTTTACAGTTAAACCAAGCTAGCCTATATAAAGTAGAACTTTTCAGGCAAGTACTTATCAGAGTATAAATAGATTATACTGACTGGTGGAATAAGAACTATTTTTATAATAATAGTAACTAAAACGTTAGCTACAACGAACGAAATGTTTTTTCCGAAGTGAATTTAAATAATAATAATAATAGTAATAATTAAAATAATAATAATAATAATAATAATAATAATAATAATAATAGTAATACTAATAATATTAATGGTAATAATAATCATAATGAAAATAAAATGATAACAATAATAATAATAGTAATAATAATAGTAATAATAATAATAATAATAATAATAATAATAATAATAATAATAATAATAATAATAATAATAATAATAATAATAATATTAATATTATTGATAATAATAGCAATAGTATAGATAATAATAATGTTCATAACAACAAATAATAACTAATATAATCAATAATAACAATAAAAATGATAATGATAATAATAATAATAGTAATAGTAATAATAATAATAATAATAATAATAATAATAATAATAATAATAATAATAATAATAATAATAATAATAATGACAATCACAACTAACTGACACAATGTATATTTTACAAATCATCAATAGTAAAATTAGAACAACACTTGGTACATATGATTTAGCAGAACATAAATTAGTAGCTAGACAAGATATGTTTTTTTAGCATTGTTTTAAATGCATTGAGAGATGATGCTTCTTGAATTTTGCGAGGAATAGTATTCCATATAACAGGTCCTAGATAATTAGTTGAATGCTGAAACTTAGAAAGGCGGTGTATTGGTAAAGTAAGATGATCACGGTGGCGCGTACTATAATCATGTGATGGAAGAATGCTATGAATATAATGTTTATTGTTATACATGTGTGTGGCTATAGCAAGCTTTGTTATATCATTAAGTTTTAAAAGTTTGGTCTGTTTGAAAAGAGGGTCAGTGTGTTCAAGGTAGGTGCTGTTAGTTATAATTCTGACAACTTTCTTGAGCTGTAATTTTAAAGGAGTTAGGAATGTAGGGTAAGTAGTGGACCAAATAGGGTTACAGTATGTTAGCAATGTGTGAATGTGAGCAAAGTAGATGGATTTTAGGACATACGGTGGCATAAAATCTCTGATTTGATAAAGTAATGCAATATGTCTCGATATTTTTAGTGTAATATTATCTATATGGTACTTAAAATTTAAAGAGCTATCATACGTAACACCAAGGAACTTGAATTTATCGATTTTAGTAATTATTCTGTTATTTATTTGTACATTAGGTAAATCCAGCATAGTTTTACCAGTGAATAGCATAAAGTAAGTTTTGTCAGTGTTTATTGTGAGCCTATTGCAAAGGCACCATTGATATAATTTTTTAAGTTCATTGTTAGCACTAAAAAGTTGATTCGGATCTGTTCCTATTAGATAAACTGTCATATCATCGGCAAATAAGATGCTTTTAGAGTCAGAAAAAATATCAGAAATATCATTGATGTAGAGGAGAAATAATAGAGGTCCAAGCACACTACCTTGTGGTACACCGAGAGTAATTAAGGTTGAAGATGATTTTGCATAACTAAAGGAAGTGTATTGACGTCTGTTTGTTAAGTAATCTGTAAACCATGAAAAATAGGGCCGCGAATTCCACAGTGGTGCATTTTATTAAGGAGAATTTTATGGTTTATTGTGTCAAATGCCTTAGCAAAATCAATGAATACTGATAAAACAGAAAACTTCTTGTCAATAGCTGTAAATATGTCATTAGAAAATTTATTCAATGCTTTAAAAGTGCTACAATTTTGTCTAAAACCATACTGCGAAGGATTAAGAATATTTTGTGTTCTAAGTAATTAATTAAATGTTTTTTCATTAATGTCTCAAATATTTTGGAAAATATTGTAAGTTGAGAAATTGGTCTATAATTTTTGGGGTCATCATGAGGGCCAGATTTATAAATGGGAGTAATTTTGCGGTTTTCAACTTGTCAGGGAAAATTCCATTTGTTACAGACTGATTAAAAAGTATTGTTAAAGGGATTGATAAAAGACTAGAGTTACTTTTGATGATGGTAGCCGATATATCATTTATATCAGAGGTTTTGTTTTTAAGAGACTTAATTACTGAATTCATTTCATATGTAGTGATAATGGGAACTACCATGGAATTTGGATAATTTTCTTTGAGGTAATCTAATGGATTTTTATTTGAGTGAGGAAGTTTGTTCTCCAGATCAGGTGCAATTTTAGAAAAATAATTACTGAAGGCATGTGAGATGTATAAAGGATCACTTAGTACTTTATTATCATATTGCAATGTCTTAATTGTGTCTTTATTTTGAAAGTTACCTTTTAGTTCATTTATTGCTTGCCAAATTTTCTTCGTATTATTTTTAAAGTTTATGAAGATTTGGCGATAATAGTTAGTTTTGGCAGATCGAACAACTTGAGTGAGCTGATTTCTGTACTGTTTAAAAATATGATGTGAAACTATTCCTAATTTATACATTTTAAATAATTTACATTTATGTTTGATTGAGTTAAGTATTCCACTAGATAACCATGCATTATGAAGTCTTTTAGCTGTTATAAATTTGGTTTTGATAGGAAAGCATTTATTGTAACATTCATTAACTATATTGTGGAAAAGGTTAAAATTTTCATTTGTATTTGGCAGGACAAGTAGTTCTTCCCAGTTTATGCCTTCTAATTCACTTGTAAATTTGTTATTATTATTGGCATTGATAACTCTGTATGTTATTTTATGTTTAGTATTTGGAAAGGGTTCAATGTTGATATTTATGAATATAGGAAGGTGATCTGATATTGAAAAGTGAATGATACCTGATAGAGAGCGAGGTAGGAAATTAGTCCAGATGTGATTTAACAGTGAAGGTTGGCCAAGGGCAGGACTATCAGGAAATCTTGTAGGTCTGGATATATGAGGGAAAAAATTAAGTGATTGTAAGGAATTCAGAAACAAATTGGTAGGGAGGTGAGATGAGTGTTCTAGTAAGTTAATGTTGAAGTCACCTATAATGATTGATTTATTATGTCTGAATATGTCGTTATTTAATAACTCATTCATGATGTTAGTAAATTCATTGACAGCTATGTGTTTGCTGTTGGGCCTGTAAATTACTGAAATGATATATTTAGTGTTCCCTAATTCTAGCTTAGAAGTGCAGATTTCAATGTTTTCATTAATGAAAGAATATTGCATTAGTGGTTCTGCTTTCATATGATTTTTAGTAAAAACAGTGAGCGAGCTCAGAGCTCATAGACTGATCTTCGGGTATAGGACTGAGACCACAACACACAACACACACAGGGAAAGCGAGGCCACAACCCCTCGAGTTACATCCCGTACCTATTTACTGCTAGGTGAACAGGGGCCACATATTAAGAGGCTTGCCCATTTGCCTCGC
>NW_025541469.1:0-15188 GCF_017591435.1 Portunus trituberculatus | reverse complement strand
ACATCAAGGTTGTTGTATCCCTGAAAATTTTGAAAACTTCGATTAGGTCTCCTCTTATCCTGCGCTTTGTTAAGCTGAATAAATTTAATGCTTCCAGTCGTTCCTCATACGGCTTGTTTCTCAATCTCGGAATCATCTTGGTCACTCTACGCTGGATCCTTTCCAGTTTTTCAATGTCTTTTCTGTAATATGGTGACCAGAACTGCACACAGTATTCAAGCTGAGGACGCACCAATGAGTTATATAAAGTAAGGATAACTTTTTCTGATTTAAATTCAAAGGTTCTTCCAATGAACCCAACTAATTTATTTGCATTCTTTACTGCTTCTGTGCAGTGTTTGCTCGGCTTGAGATCTTTAGACACCACAACACCAAGATCTTTTTCATTCTCAGCACTTGCCAGAGGTACATTACTCATTACGTATTTTGCTTGTACATTGTTACTTCCAATGTGTAGGACTTTACACTTTTCTATATTGAATTTCATTTGCCATTTTTCTGCCCAGCGTGTCAGTTTATTTAAGTCACACTGTAGTTCTTGCCATTGTGACGTTGATGTAACTTTGCTCATTATTTTGGTGTCGTCCGCGAATTTGCTTATTTTACAAGTGATTCCTTCATCAATATCATTAATATAAACAATGAAAAGAACTGGTCCTAATACAGAGCCTTGAGGAACACCACTTTTCACATTGTGCCACTCTGATTCTTTTCCATTTATAACAACACGTTGCTTTCTGTCAGAGAGCCAGTCTTCCAGCCATTTCAGGGTATTTCCAGCTATGCCGTGAGCTTTTACTTTGCTGATTAGCCTCTTGTGAGGGACAGTGTCGAAAGCTTTCTGGAAATCAAGATAAATAACATCCACTGCTTTTGTCTCGTCATACGAGTTAAAAACTTCATAAAAGAAGTCTAGTAGGTTTGTTAAGCAGGATCTCTTGTTTCTGAAACCATGTTGTGAATCCTTCATGATCTTATTTTCTTCTAAAAATTTGACAATCTTATCTCTGATTATCGTTTCCATCAGCTTGCACACTACTGAAGTAAGGCTGATTGGTCTGTAATTAGCTGGGAGTGATTTATTTCCTTTCTTGAAAATGGGCGTGACATTTGCTAGCTTCCACTCCTGGGGACTTTCCTGCTTGTAAAGTTTTATTGAATATAATCGTGAGTGGTTTCACGAGCTCATTTTTCGCTTCTTTGAGAAGCCTGGGTGATATCTTGTCTGGTCCAGGCGTTTTGTTTACGTTCATGCTGTTCATGACTGTGAGGATTTCATTTTCTGTAACTATGAAGTCAGGCAGTGTTTTGCCTTGTGCCTGAGGCTCTGGCATGGGCAGACTATTTTGGACATCTTCAGTCGTGAAGACTGTTGAGAAGAATCTATTTAGGACGTTTGCCATTTCAACTTCGTTATCTATTTGGTTTCCGTTTTCTGTTATGAGTGGACCAATTGTTGAGGCTAAGACTCTTTTGGATTTTACATAACTGTGAAATTCCTTTGGGTTGGTTTTACAGGAGTTTGCGATCTGAGCTTCTACAGATTTTTTTGCTGCTTTTTATCAACTTTTTTTGCTTGTCTACGCAATCTGTCATGCTCTAATTTATCATTATTATGCTGTGTTAATTTGTATTTGTTGTATGCTTCTTTCTTTGCTAGAAGACAGCTTTTAATTTCATTATTCCACCATTTCGGTTTGGTGTTTAGTATTTTCCTTCTGTTTCTTAGTGGTATACACATCTTAGCTGTATCATTTATCTTTTCAGCAAACACCTCCCATGTCTTATCTACATCTGGTGTTTCCAGCAGTATATTCCAGTCAATGGATGCAAGCTGCATACGGAGTCTTGTGTAGTTTGCACGCCGATAGTCTGGCACTTTTTCTTTACTTTCATTCACTTTTCCTTTGTCAAAATTTATGGTGAATTTTAAGGTGCGATGATCGCTGGAACTGAATTCTGGTCCAATTTCCACATTTTCAATAGTATTCTCATCATTTGTTAGAACGATATCAAGGATATTGTTACCTCTTGTCGGATGCTTGATGTGTTGGTGGAGGGAGCTTTCAAGCATGCTATTATACAGCTGCTGGCCAGCGTGAGCTGTCAGTGGTTCGCCCCACCTTGTGACTGGAAGGTTAAAATCTCCCATAATTATGCAATTGTTTACGCAGCAAATGTCCGCGATTTGTTCATACAATTGTTCGTCTGTGGCGGGTGACTGGGCTGGAGGACGATAGACGAGACCTAATGATATTCTTCGGGATTTATTTTCTATATGAATGAAATTGACATCTATGTTTGCAATGGTTGAAGTTGGCATCACACGAGCACGAAGATTACTTTTAACGTAAAACATTACACCGCCCCCTGTACGGTGAGATCTTTCGCTACTAAAAATGTTATAGCCATCAAGTGAGTATTCTGCAAGGTAATCTCTGTGTGTTGTATTAATCCAAGTTTCTGTGATGCCGATGATGTCATAGTTTTCTTGATGTATAAGAGCTTGGAGCTCATTAAATTTATTTCGTAAACTACGGGCATTGAAATAGCAAGCTCTGATCTTGCCTGAATCTGAAGATGAACTTGAGGAGGAGGAGGAGGAGGAGGAGGAGGAGGAGGAGGAGGAGGAGGAGGAGGAGGAGGAGGAGGAGGAGGAGGAGGAGGAGGAGGAGGAGGAGGAGGAGGAGGAGGAGGAGGAGGAGGAGGAGGAGGAATACAAAGGAATACAAAGGAAGACAAACAGCAACAGACCCTTAGGTCCTTACTAGGCTGTTTGTGAAAACTATCTACTAACTACCAGTGGTAGAGACAGGACAGCAAAGCAGAAGGCTCCTCCCCACCCGCCCCTCCCTCCAGCCGAGGCTGGCAGGAAAAAAGGCGAAACCATGTGATATTAAAAAATCACATGGAATTTTAGTAGAGAGTGAAAAGGAAATGTGTAATCTACGTCTGACTACTTGTGTTTGTGGGGGAAAGTGTTAACGCTTGGTGAATGTCATGTTGTGTGTGCATTGTGTACGTGGATGCACAGTGTGTATGTCGAATGGGTGGTGCGGCAGCCTTGCCTGGCGCTTTCTAGGAGGCAGCAGTCAATCAGGCCCCAGCTCCGTTCAATCCACTGAGATAGCATACTTTCCTGTAGGGACGCCGTACGCTGATAACCCTTGCAACATTGATCCCTGGTACTTAGTTCCCGATGATGATCAATGGTTGACAAGGCCCTCTCCAAACACAGCCCGTCACAGGTCGAGAGTAGTAGTAGTGACCGTTCACTCTGGGCTATCTGTGCGTGTATGCAGTGTAGTGTAGTATGTATGTAAACACAGTGTGGAGTCAAAAAGGTGGTGCGGCAGCCTTGCCTGGCGCTTTCAAGAGAGGCAGCAGTCAATCAGGCCCCAGCTCCGTACAACCACTGTAAAGTGCACTTCCCTTTAAAGGGCGCCGCACACTGTATGGTTACCCCTGCAGCGGTGACCCTGGTACCTTAAATCCCGATGATGGTCACCTACTGTCAGGGCTCTTGACTATCCACAGCCCTTCACAGATCGAGAGTAAAAGTAGTGACCGTTCACTCCGGGCTATCTGTGTCATGTATGGAGGGTGAGAGTAATTTAAACTAACGGGCAATTTAATTCACGATCAGAGGCCCGGGAGATAAAAGAAAAGCGCAAATTATTCGGAAATGAATAGCGACAACCGGGGATTACATTCAAAGTATTTATCGAGGCGAACTTTGAACGTTTCGATAGTACCTGAGTTGACAACATTTGATGGCAGACCATTCCATATATTGACTATGCGATTAAAGAAAAAGTGTTTGGCTTCATTTGTTACAAAGCGCTTACCAACAATTTTGAAACCATTGCTTCTGGTGACATTTGACTGGTCGACTGATACGTATTTTTGAATATTCATATTTGCAAACCCATTAAAAATTTTGAAAAGCATGATAAGGTCGCCTCTTACTCTCCGTTTCTCAAGAGAAAATAAATTTAATTCCTTTAGGCGTTCCTCGTAGGATTTGTTCCGCAACCTTGGGATCATTTTTGTTAATCTGCGTTGTATTTTTCTAATTTTTCAATATCTTTTTTGTAATACGGTGACCAAAACTGAACATTGTATTCGAGATGTGGACGGACGAGTGAGTTATATAATGTTAATATTATTTTTCAGACTTGAAAGTGAAAGATCGTCCAATGAAACCAACTAATTTATTCGCAGTTTTGACGACTTCAGTACAGTGTTTGCTAGGCTTGAGGTCTGCTGAAACAATGACACCAAGATCTTTTTCTTTGTCCACACTCGTCATTGGGATATTATTCATCTTGTATGTCGCCTGAGGATTTTGATTTCCTATGTGTAAAACGTGGCATTTATCTATATTGAATTTCATTTGCCACTTGTTTGACCATTCGATGAGAGTATCTAAATCTTTTGCAAAAGTTGTCTTTGGCTTTCTGAGTCTACTCTGTTTGCAATTTTGTGTCATCTGCGAATTTTGAGAGCTTACAATTTATTCTTTCATCAATGTCGTTAATATATATAATAAAAAGAACTGATCCTTGAGGAACGCCACTGCTTACGTTAATCCAGTCTGAAGATTTACCATTGATCACAACTCGCTGTTTACGATCAGACAACCAATCCTCGATCCACGCTGCAATGTCACCAGTTATACCATGCGCTTTTACTTTATTGATAAGACGTTTATGTGGCACTTTGTCAAAAGCCTTTTGGAAGTCAAGATATATGATATCGACCGCTCTGGTGTTGTCGTACAAATTATATATATCATGGAAAAAGTCAAGTAAATTTGTTAAACATGACCGCTTGTTTCTAAATCCATGTTGTGATTCGTTTATTATGTTGTTACTTTCTAAGAATGCAACAACTTTATCCCTCAAAACTGTCTCCATTAATTTACCTACCACTGAAGTGAGGCTAATTGGTCGATAATTTCTAGTTTGAGACTTGTCACCTTTTTTAAAGATTGGAGTTACGTTAGCGAGTTTCCAGTCATCAGGAACTTTACGAGTGCTAAGTGATTTATTAAAGAGGATAGACAATGGTTTAACAAGTTCTTTCTTTGCCTCTTTTAGTATTCGTGGAGAAATTTTATCGGGACCAGGAGTTTTGTTTGTTTTAACTTTATTTATTGCGCTCAAAATTACATTTTCTTGGATATCGCACGTATTTAAACAGACATTATTGCTGTGATTTGGTGCAGTTGGCTGATTTTCTGAATGAGTTTCTTCAGTGAAGACTGACGCGAAGTAATTGTTTAATTTAATAGCCATTTCAATTTCGTCGTCCGTGTGTTCGCCATTGTCTAGAGCTAGCGGCCCTATTGATGAAGCTATTGCTTTTTAGTTCTGATATAACTGAAAACTCTTTAGGATTTGTCTTGCTACGATTGGCGATATGGAGCTCATAATTTTTCTTACTTTCCTTATAAGTTTTTAGCATTGCGTCGCAATTGGTCATGCTCAATCTTGTCTCTTTCATTGTGTGTTGTTTTGTATTTGTGGTAGGCGCGTTTTTAGCAGAGAGACAGTTTTTATTTCTGAATTCCACCATTTAGGTTTATAGCTGGTGATTGAGCGCCTATTTCGTAGTGGAATAGAGGATTTTACAGCTCGGTCTAGTTTAAATGTAAATATTTTCCACGCTTCATTTATACAATTTGCACTCGATAATTGGCTCCAATCGCTTTCAGACAGAATTTTTCTGAGTTTTCCAAAATTAGCTCGACGAAAGTCGAGGAGGAGGAGGAGGAGGAGGAGGAGGAGGAGGAGGAGGAGGAGGAGGAGGAGGAGGAGGAGGAGGAGGAATAATAAGGAAGACAAACAGCAACAGACCCTTAGGTCCTTACTAGGCTGTTTGTGAAAACTATCTACTAACTACCAGTGGTAGAGACAGGACAGCAAAGCAGAAGGCTCCTCCCACCTGCCCCTCCCTCCAGCCGAGGCTGGCAGGAAAAAAAAGGCGAAACCATGTGATATTAAAAAATCACATGGAATTTTAGTAGAGAGTGAAAAGGAAATGTGTAATCTACGTCTGACTACTTGTGTTTGTGGGGGAAAGTGTTAACGCTTGGTGAATGTCATGTGGTGTGTGCATTGTGTACGTGGATGCACAGTGTGTATGTGGAATGGGTGGTGCGGCAGCCTTGCCTGGCGCTTTCTAGGGAGGCAGCAGTCAATGAGGCCCCAGCTCCGTTCAATCCAGTGAGATAGCATACTTTCCTGTAGGGACTCCGCACTGATAACCCTTGCAACATTGATCCCTGGTACTTAGTTCCCGATGATGATCAATGGTTGACAAGGCCCTCTCCAAACACAGCCCGTCACAGGTCGAGAGTAGTAGTGGTGACCGTTTACTCTGGGCTATCTGTGCGTGTATGCAGTGTAGTGTAGTATGTATGTAAACACAGTGTGGAGTCAAAAAGGTGGTGCGGCAGCCTTGCCTGGCGCTTTCAAGAGAGGCAGCAGTCAATCAGGCCCCAGCTCCGTACAACCACTGTAAAAGTGCACTTCCCTTTAAAGGGCGCCGCACACTGTATGGTTACCCCCTGCAGCGGTGACCCCTGGTACCTTAAATCCCGATGATGGTCACCTACTGTCAGGGCTCTTGACTATCCACAGCCCTTCACAGATCGAGAGTAAAAGTAGTGACCGTTCACTCCGGGCTATCTGTGTCATGTATGGAGGGTGAGAGTAATTTAAACTAACGGGCAATTTAATTCACGATCAGAGGCCCGGGAGATAAAAGAAAAAGCGCAAATTATTCGGAAATGAATAGCGACAACCGGGGATTACATTCAAGGTATTTATCGAGGCGAACTTTGAACGTTTCGATAGTACCTGAGTTGACAACATTTGATGGCAGACCATTCCATATATTGACTATGCGATTAAAGAAAAAGTGTTTGACTTCATTTGTTACAAAACGCTTACCAACAATTTTGAAACCATTGCTTCTGGTGACATTTGACTGGTCGACTGATACGTATTTTTGAATATTCATATTTGCAAACCCATTAAAAATTTTGAAAAGCATGATAAGGTCGCCTCTTACTCTCCGTTTCTCAAGAGAAAATAAATTTAATTCCTTTAGGCGTTCCTCGTAGGATTTGTTCCGCAACCTTGGGATCATTTTTGTTAATCTGCGTTGTATTTTTTCTAATTTTTCAATATCTTTTTTGTAATACGGTGACCAAAACTGAACATTGTATTCGAGATGTGGACGGACGAGTGAGTTATATAATGTTAATATTATTTTTTCAGACTTGAAAGTGAAAGATCGTCCAATGAAACCAACTAATTTATTCGCAGTTTTGACGACTTCAGTACAGTGTTTGCTAGGCTTGAGGTCTGCTGAAACAATGACACCAAGATCTTTTTCTTTGTCCACACTCGTCATTGGGATATCATTCATCTTGTATGTCGCCTGAGGATTTTGATTTCCTATGTGTAATACGTGGCATTTATCTATATTGAATTTCATTTGCCACTTGTTTGACCATTCGATGAGAGTATCTAAATCTTTTTGCAAAAGTTGTCTTTGGCTTTCTGAGTCTACTCTGTTTGCAATTTTTGTGTCATCTGCGAATTTTGAGAGCTTACAATTTATTCTTTCATCAATGTCGTTAATATATATAATAAAAAGAATAGGTCCCAGAACTGATCCTTGAGGAACGCCACTGCTTACGTTAATCCATTCTGAAGATTTACCATTGATCACAACTCGCTGTTTACGATCAGACAACCAATCCTCGATCCACGCTGCAATGTCACCAGTTATACCATGCGCTTTTACTTTGTTGATAAGACGTTTATGTGGCACTTTGTCAAAAGCCTTTTGGAAGTCAAGATATATGACATCAACCGCTCTAGTGTTGTCGTACAAATTATATATATCATGGAAAAAGTCAAGTAAATTTGTTAGACATGACCGCTTGTTTCTAAATCCATGTTGTGATTCGTTTATTATGTTGTTACTTTCTAAGAATGCAACAACTTTATCCCTCAAAACTGTCTCCATTAATTTACCTACCACTGAAGTGAGGCTAATTGGTCGATAATTTCTAGTTTGAGACTTGTCACCTTTTTTTAAAGATTGGAGTTACGTTAGCGAGTTTCCAGTCATCAGGAACTTTACGAGTGCTAAGTGATTTATTAAAGAGGATAGACAATGGTTTAACAAGTTCTTTCTTTGCCTCTTTTAGTATTCGTGGAGAAATTTTATCGGGACCAGGAGTTTTGTTTGTTTTAACTTTATTTATTGCGCTCAAAATTACATTTTCTTGGATATCGCACGTATTTAAACAGACATTATTGCTGTGATTTGGTGCAGTTGGCTGATTTTCTGAATGAGTTTCTTCAGTGAAGACTGACGCGAAGTAATTGTTTAATTTAATAGCCATTTCAATTTCGTCGTCCGTGTGTTCGCCATTGTCTAGAGCTAGCGGCCCTATTGATGAAGCTATTGCTTTTTTAGTTCTGATATAACTGAAAAACTCTTTAGGATTTGTCTTGCTACGATTGGCGATATGGAGCTCATAATTTTTCTTACTTTCCCTTATAAGTTTTTTAGCATTGCGTCGCAATTGGTCATGCTCAATCTTGTCTCTTTCATTGTGTGTTGTTTTGTATTTGTGGTAGGCGCGTTTTTTAGCAGAGAGACAGTTTTTTTATTTCTGAATTCCACCATTTAGGTTTATAGCTGGTGATTGAGCGCCTATTTCGTAGTGGAATAGAGGATTTTACAGCTCGGTCTAGTTTAAATGTAAATATTTTCCACGCTTCATTTATACAATTTGCACTCGATAATTGGCTCCAATCGCTTTCAGACAGAATTTTTCTGAGTTTTCCAAAATTAGCTCGACGAAAGTCAGGTACTTTTTCTTTACTTACATTTGTGAGCATCTTACTTGTTTTGACATTGAATGTAATCGCCCGGTGGTCACTGGTGCTGAATTCGGAACCAACTTCTACATTAGAAATTATATTTTCATTTGTCGTTAAAATAAGGTCTAAGATATTATCACCTCTTGTTGGATGTTGTACGAGTTGATCAAGACCACTTTCTAAAAGATTATTATACAAATTTTGTCCCGAGTGTGAATTTAAAGGATCGCCCCATCTGTTAACGGCAAGATTAAAATCTCCAACAATTATGGTCTCATTTTCCGAACAAATTTCAGCTATTTGTTCATATAGTTTGTTGTCAGCTTCCTGTAGTTGTCCTGGAGGTCGGTAAATGACACCAATTACTAATTTTCGCGGTTTAGAGTTAAGTTGAACGTATGAGACATCGATATTATTTATCTTTTGACTGGTTTCCAAAGCGGGCGAAGATCTGATTTGACATAGAGGAGGAGGAGGAGGAGGAGGAGGAGGAGGAGGAGGAGGAGGAGGAGGAGGAGGAGGAGGAGGAGGAGGAGGAGGAGGAGGAGGAGGAGGAGGAGGAGGAGGAGGAGGAGGAGGAGGAGGAGGAGGAGGAGGAGGAGGAGGAGGAGGAGGAGGAGGAGGAGGAGGAGGAGGAGGAGGAGGAGGAGGAGGAGGAGGAGGAGGAGGAGGAGGAGGAGGAGGAGGAGGAGGAGGAGGAGGAGGAGGAGGAGGAGGAGGAGGAGGAGGAGGAGGAGGAGGAGGAGGAGGAGGAGGAGGAGGAGGAGGAGGAGGAGGAGGAGGAGGAGGAGGAGGAGGAGGAGGAGGAGGAGGAGGAGGAGGAGGAGGAGGAGGAGGAGGAGGAGGAGGAGGAGGAGGAGGAGGAGGAGGAGGAGGAGGAGGAGGAGGAGGAGGAGGAGGAGGAGGAGGAGGAGGAGGAGGAGGAGGAGGAGGAGGAGGAGGAGGAGGAGGAGGAGGAGGAGGAGGAGGAGGAGGAGGAGGAGGAGGAGGAGGAGGAGGAGGAGGAGAGGAGGAGGAGGAGGAGGAGGAGGAGGAGGAGGAGGAGGAGGAGGAGGAGGAGGAGGAGGAGGAGGAGGAGGAGGAGGAGGAGGAGGAGGAGGAGGAGGAGGAGGAGGAGGAGGAGGAGGAGGAGGAGGAGGAGGAGGAGGAGGAGGAGGAGGAGGAGGAGGAGAGAGAGACAGTTACCTATGTTGTTGAGTGTGAGTGTGAGAGAGAGAGAGAGAGAGATTTCTATATTATTAACTGGAGAAACAGTCTTGAAAACCCTGCCAGTGATCTCTGTGGCCTTGGAAGGCGTGTTGTTGAGACAGGAAAGTGTTTTTGAATACAGGCCTTTGTCGGACACACAAGCAGCAACAATGCACATTCTTCATTCCCTCTGAGTTCAGTAAGTGAAGGAGTGAGTGAGTGCTGAGTGAATCTCTTAACAAGCACACTGCATCTTTGTCCAGAGAATCCAACACTTGCTTCTCAAACTCATGTGGGGGATTGAAATAGTGAAGACAGTGCATATTGATATTGTCACCTCCATACACCCTTCTTAATGTCAATAAAAGGGTATTACCATAGCCAAACTTTCTTCAAATGCCCTCAAAAACATGCCAAATGGTCTTAAAATAACATAAAAACATGCCAAATGGTCCTAAAATACCATAAAAACATATCAAATGGTCTTAAAATACCATAAAAAGATGCCAAACTTGTCTTAAAATGTCCTTAAAAATAAAAATGCCAAACTGCTAATCTATCCCAACTGTTCTTCATGGCTCCAATTGTTGTCTTGTACTCTGGGTGTTGCTGATGGCTGTAGGTGTTGTAGAAGGCTTATGTTATGTTGTGGTTTGGCTTGGCTTGGTGGTGCAGTGTTCCAGCAGCAGTGTGTCTCCTTGGCAGCATTCAGGGACTTGACTTTCCTGTAATGAGAGGTGCACTGTTTACATTGAGTCACCTTCACTATTTTGTAAACTGAACTGAACGTAACTCAAATACCGTTAAAACATGTCAAACTGACCTCAAAACAAGCAAAACTGTCTTAAAATCCTATCAAAACATGCCAAGCTGTCTTAAATGTCTTCAAAACATGACAAACTATCTTACAATGTCATCAAAACATATCAAACTGTCTTATAATCTCCTCAAAACCTGGCAAACTATCTTAAAATGCCCTCAAAACATACCAAACTGTCTTAAAATGTCCTCAAAACATGACAAACTGCCTTAAAATGCCTTCATAACATGCCAAATCTGTCTCAAATTAAAGATGTACCATACCAAAATGGCCGAATCTGATAACGATACCAATACCACCTAATTGGGCCGATACCGATACTACTACTTATAGTGATTACTGCACTGGACACCAGGATGAGTTGGTGGACAGCGAGCGTTATAAGATGGAAGGCTTTGTTTTGGGGATGCTGCAAGTCCTTCTGAGAACGTTTGTGAAATAGGAGCAATTCTAGAAGCTTTTTGAAGCCATTTTCAAAGGTAAATTACTCAGTAATTAGAATGAATATCTTCTCAGTCTTCTGATTCTTGTCAGTTATTTTAAATTCTTACTTACTCCTTTAGACCATTTGGTCTTGTGCATTTTCATTATTAATTTTATTGACGATATTTTATCAAAAATATTTTAAAATTATTAAAATTGTAAAACAGACAAAATATTAGCAAAAGAAACTCATTTTGTTGTGTATGCTCAATTAAATCTGAAATCTTTGAAATTAATTAATTACACATTAGTAGACCAATTCAGAAAAATGAGCTTTCACCTAATCTTTTCAATTAAATAGAAAAAAGTTTAGTTTATTCTAAATTTCTAGTGTATTGCTATGATCTTAAATAATTAATATGCAACAAATTATACACAATGCACATGATTACAAAACAGAATTGTTACTTTCTTAGTTATGGAAATTTTACATCCTTAGGTTAACACAAGTAACTCAAAATTAAACTTGTATTAAAATCAATATACATATATAATTCAAGCTTCCACCTATTCCAGTATGATATCTTGGAAAAGGCTACCACTACCACTGTTAATTATAAATCAAATAAGAATATGCTGTTATTTACAATAATGCAAAATGCCTAACTATATATATATATATATATATATATATATATATATATATATATATATATATATATATATATATATATATATATATATATACAAAATCATCTGCACTCCATATCTGAATATTCTTAAATGTTGAAAACATGCATCAAACTTTGTTAAAATGCCATGACAAACATAAACTGTCTGACTCATGATCTGTGACAATGCCCAGCCATAACTTTCATACATGTCAAAATTGGCTTATTACCACAGAAAACAGTATTCTATTACATAATAATCACCACAAACTTAATGCCACTCACAAATGTCTCAATATCTTATATCAATATACACTAAAAAACCTTTTATATCAAATATTAAAATGCCAAACCGATAATACTCAAAATGCCATACTGAAAAACATGCCAAACATCTCAAATGCCATAAAACATGTCAAACTATTCTTAAAATGTCCTCAAAACATGATAAACTGTCTTAAAATGCCCTCAAAACATGCCAAACTGTCCTCAAATATGTCAAACTGTTTTAAAATACTGTCATAACCTGCCAAACTGTCTTAAATTGCACTCAAAATCTGCCAAACTGTCTTAATATGCCCTGACATGTCAAATTGTCTTAAAAATGTCCTCAAAACATGACAAACTATCTTAACCTTGCTTACGGTGATCTACATGAATGATGATATTGTTCCGTCCAGAGAGACCGATCGTATGGTAATCATGATTTTCCCGCTTAACATTTGAAGACTCACCGTGACACTCCACTAGCTGAGTTGCCAGTGACTGTCACACACATCTCAGAGACTTTGTGTTCGTCAGGAGGCGAGAGGCAGGGTCGGGTGGAACAAAGGTCAATCACTGATGAAAGTGATGAATTGACAATGACTTTCACATCAGAGAGAGGAAGACAGGAGAGAGTGAGAAGGAGAATATAGAGGAGAGATATTCTCAGTCTCAGTGAGAGAAAGGAGACATGGAGGAGGAGAGGAGGAAGGAGGAGTGAGGAGAGAGTCAAAGTGTATCAACCAGAGAGTGCACAAGGTTTCACATGTGTCACCTGAAGATTATTTTGCTGGGATGAGTGTGAGGATTTTACTCAACAATGCCTGTGTTTGCTGGAGAACCTGTTGGCATTAGACATTCCCTGAAGTGCAACATGAGTGTGATTATTTCTTGGCATTGCTTGATAATTACTGGATCATATAGTGACTGAAACCAACGCATATCATGTCCGGTATGCTGAAACATCTGATGTAACCCGCTCGCTCGAGAAAGAATAGCTACATATTACGAGAGATGAACTTTTGACGTTCATAGCTGTGACTATGCTAATGCCTCATTCTAAAAAGGATGTTAGACATGATTACTGGAGCAAGGCTCAGATGTTATACATGCCATTTTTGCAAGACAAATCACAAAGACAGTTACAGTAATATTCTAAGATTTCTTCACTTTTCTAGTGAAAAACTGCTGATCCACTTTGGAAAATAAGACCAGTGCTGCAAAGTCTTACAGATAAATTCAAGTCTTACTTCAACCCATTTCAAAATCTTGTTATAGATGAATCACTGATGCTATTCAAAAGATTAGCTTTCAAACAATATATACCATCAAAGTGACATCGCTTTGGAATCAAATTGTATGTGCTATGTGACTGCAAAACTGGAATTGTGCTGGATTTTTATCCATTCTGGCAGTGACATTGATGATTTGACTAAAAGCAATCCTCGTGAATTCTCTGGCTCAGTAGTAGATGTACTCCTGAAAGATTACCTGGGAAAAGACCATGTATTGTATATAACTTTACACTATATTGACAAAAAGAGTATTACGTCTTGTAAGATTCACTGTATACTGATTTTACACGAAATATGAGTGTCGGGTGTGAAGGAGGGTAACTCTGTGCGCCTAAAAATATCTCCCCTTCTTTCCTTATAGCAGGGAGCGGGGAGAGAGGACTGTATCCTTCAGGCAGATGTTGGTGTATCTTTATTGCCATCAAACAGATCATCTTCCATTATTTCACAAGGTAAAGTGAATGAGTGTTTCTTGAATATAGTATATATAACCACATGAATGTTTGTACAAACACACACACACACACACTCTCTCTCTCTCTCTCTCTCTCTCTCTCTCTCTCTCACACACACACACACACACACACTTCATAAGCTATGTTTACATGTGATCTCTTTTATTGCAGAGTTTGCAGATGCATCTTTCTTGCACCCGCTTGATGGCTCCTCTGATTCCTCCTTCACTCCGACCTTTACTACCCTGTGGGCCAGCACGTGTCATCGCACTAGTGTTGCCAGAGTTTGTTTTGTTCTGCTCCAGTTCATTCCGTATACAAGTTTTCATTCTCTTTCTTTTCAGTTGTAATAGAGCTTACTGTTAGACTAGGATTACGGAAATAAAGTAATAATTTAGACAACACTTACCATTTACTCCTCCGGGGTACCAGGGACCTCACAAATATATTCCTCCTCAGAGAATAATTCCTCGGACTCCTCGAAAGAGGTTAGGAACTGTTCCTCCATATAATTTACAAAGCTAGAAACAGAAGAAGAAGAAGAAATAACGGAAGGGGGAGATACTACAAGAGAAGAAGGTGGAGACAGATCGGCGAGGTGGGAATGCAGAAGTACAGCAGGTAAGGAGGGAGTGACACAAAGAGACAAAGGATCGACACCAAAACAAATTGAGGGTGAGGAGACGAGTAGTGAAGGTGAGGAGGAAGAAGAGGGCTCAGGTCTAGGTCAAATTGTTGAAGGGTGTGGTGATGGAGGGTGAGAGGGTGCAGGAGGAGGCAATGATGGTGGTGAAGTAGATATAGGAGGAGGTGGAGGAGGTGACTGACTACCCTCCATCACTGATGCATTGATACTGAGAGTGACAAGCAGGTGGTCACGTGATGCAACATGGTGTTGCTTCTTTACAGGATAAGGATTTCTGGCTTCCCATTATCCTCATAGAATCTCTCTCTCTCTCTCTCTCTCTCATCTGATACTCTGATATCTGAGAGGAGGGGAGGAAGGAAGGATGGAACACGTGAACAAACAAACCTTTCCTCTCTCTCTCTCTATTATTATTTCATTACTCTTCACTCATTCATATCTGATCCGATGAGAGAGAGAGAGAGAGAGAGAGAGAGAGAGAGAGAGAGAGAGAGAGAGAGAGAGAGAGAGAGAG
>NW_025541468.1:40000-60365 GCF_017591435.1 Portunus trituberculatus | reverse complement strand
ATCTAACCTGCAGCCTTGCTTTCTAATCTTCCTGCCATGATTTGTAGTCCTACTTCCTCCTCTAAGGTAAAGAAAGATCTCACATCTATGTAGTTTGTATCTGAGAACATTTTAAATAACTCTATCATATCCCCTCTTATACATCTCCTCTCAAATGAAAACATGTTTAATTCCTTTAATCTATCTCTATACTCCAGGCGCTTTAATGCTGGTATCATCCTAGTTGCTCTTCTCTGAACTGCTTCTAACATGTTGATATCCTGCCTATAGTGGGGTGACCAGGCCTGTATGCAATACTCTAAATGGGGCCTAACATAGAAATTCTATAAGCTACGCACCACTTCCTTACTTTTATAACTAACATTTGTATTTATAAAAGCCAGGATCCTATTTGCCCTATTTCTTGCTTCTAAACATTGGTTTGAAAATTTCATAGTCCTGTCTATCACTACTCCTAAATCCTTTCCTTCCTCTACTGCCTCTAGCCAACATCCCTCCATCTCATAGTTAAAGTTTGTGTTGTCTTTACCTAAATGCATAAGCTGACACTTTTTAGAATGAAACTCCATCTGCCACCTGTCTGCCCATGCTATGAGCCTGTCCAGGTCTCGTTGTATTCTGTAATTGTCCTTTTCACCTTGTACTGCACATGCACATATATGCGGTGGTGATTCCTGCCCTCCTACGCCTTGTTGCGCCCCATATTGCCTCCATAGATACCTTATGCACCCATACACCTTCCATTGTTAACCCCATCTATAAAGAAGCGATGCCTCCAACCAGAAATGCAAAAAGGTGTTCTTGAATTCTTGAGGTTGGCTTTAAAGCTTGAGGTTGGCTAATGTTGGCATGAGCAAAATGGCGAAACCTACAGAGCTTCACCACCTTGCCCTTTCTGCACGAAACCATTTTTTTGTGTTAGATTTTGGCTTGCTTTGAATTAAAATAGCACTTGTTTTTGGTGCAAATCAAGCCATTTTTTTTACATCCCCGAAACATCATATGATTTGCATCAACAAACAAGTGGTAAATGAATTAAAAACAAGGCGAAATTGAACACAAAAAATGAGTTTTGTCCAGAAAAGAAGGTAACCTAACTAAACCTAAGGTAAGGTAACCCAACCCAACTTAACCTAACCCAACCTAATCTAACCCAACCCAATGCAACCTAATTTAACCTAACCTAACCTAACTAAAGATAAATTAACCTAACCAAACCTAACCCAACCCAACCTAACCTAACCCAACCCAACCCAACCCAACCTAACTTAACTAAACCTAAGCTAACCTAATTAAACCTAACCTCAGGGGCCGTCGTGATTGGTGGAAATAATTATGCTTTTTTTTTCCTTGGCCGCCGCTTCAGTTTCAAAGAACGGAATCAATCAGCGTAAACAATTAAGCGCATGCTCAGACAATGGTGTGTCAGGAGCCCGCCGAGCCGCTGCGAGCGCCTGACACCATCAGTGTGCGGCAGGGTTTGATGTGGGAGGCTATTGTCACGGCTCATCACCAAAACACGCTTAAATTTTAAAAAATCTGTGTCGCCATTCAAAAAGGTTGCACCTAGTATATATGGGGTTCAAATTACTCGTAATCAGGAGCTCTATCTCTTGAGGTGGGTAAAAAACACGTAGCTGATTGTGGTGAAACTCTGCAGTAATACCCTAGATTCTTATACTATTACTACCACTACTACAACAACTACCACTATTCCAGAGGTGCACCATGGCTTGCCACAAGGTCACAACTGGTCCCTGGAGAGCCGCTGGTGGTGACGGGCTGCCTGTGCCCTCTCTGCGGCAAAACTCCACACATACTCCACTCACCAAGTTCCAGAGGAGAGGTGAGTGTGTGTGTGTGGGAGAGGTGTCTGCAGGTGTGCTGTGAGTGTGGTGGGTGTGTAAATGTGTTTTTTGTATGTTTTTGTAATGTCAACTGTAGCTACCTATGTATAGTGTTTATTGTTTTTGGTGTGGGTTGGCTAGGGTAAACTTATTGTGGGCGTTTTCCAGGTGTGATTTAAGGGTTGTTTGTGGAGTGCAGGTGTGTGTGTGTGTGTGTGTATGTGTGTGTGTGTGATGTGTGTGTGTGCATTTTGTTGTGTGATGCAATATTTTTAGGTAATTTTGGGTGCGTTTTGGTTAGGTAATGTTTGTCTTGTTTCCTCCATATCTCCCTCCACAGGTTACCTCCAGGCTTTTCCTTCAGTAGACTATTTCCTCCATGTTTCCTCCACCTTCCCTCCAATTTTGAGTCTCCTATCTCACTTCTATCATAGTCAAAATAGTACTTTTCTAAATCTCACTTCAAAACCTGACAATTTTTCTCATTTTCCCTCCACCACCTCCTTTTCTTTCCTCCATATCTCCTCCACACACCAAGCTGTGTACTGTGCTGGTGTGTGCAGGTGTGGGAAAGGTTTCCGCAGGTGTGGTGTGTGTGTGTAAATGTTTTTTGTTGTGTAAACTACTATATATTTTTTGGGTGTGTGTTTTTTTGCATTTTCCAGTGTTTGCAAAGGGTTTTTTGTGGTTTGCTGGTGTGTGCAGGTGTGGGAATGGTGTGTGCTGGTGTGGTGTGTGTTTGGTGAGTGTGGGGTGTGTGAAAGCATTTTTTTTCTTACAATTTTGTCTCATAAACCTCATTTTTTCACTTGTTTTGGCCGGAAAATATTTGTCTACTTTTTAAATCCTCCTATTACTACCACCACCACCACCACTGTTCAACCACACCCACAACCACCACAAACAACCAACATTACCACATCAGATGCTCACAAAACCACACCATTTCACTACCATCACCACTACCACCACCTCCTCCCTACAGGATCACCGGCCGTACTAAAGGAAGTGGCTCTATGTAGGGATGGAACATGGCAACTGCACCAGCTGGGACACACCTAGCCAACTGTGAGTATTGAAGGCTGTTTTAAGGCTGTTTTGGCTGGTTGTTTTTAGGGTGTTTGAAGACTTTGAGGGTGTTTTAAGGCTGTTTCAGGATGTGTAATGCTGTTTTAGAGTGTTTTAAGGCTGTTTCAGGATATGTAATGCTGTTTTAGAGTGTTTTAAGGCTATTTTAGGGTGTTTAAGGCAGTTTTAGGCTGCTTTAAGGGTGTTTAACCCATTAACACCCAGACCTATTTCCCGTGTTGAGATTGTAGTACTTTTTGGCAAGCTGTGTGTTTGTAACCTAACCAAGACATGCTGAAGGAAAAATCATGATAACTTAAGTCAAAGCCTAAGTGAGTTGCAGAGGGTGACATAAATGATCCAGCGGGCGGATCAGTTAGCGTCTCGGCCCCATTGCATATACTTACCTTAGTAAAGGAAAAAATCAAGGTTTCTATACTTTTTTCGTAGTATACTTAGCATCTGCGTATTTTTCTAGTTACAAATTGGGCTAATTGTAATGTTTCAAATTTGTACCTTTTTATTCATAAATTGTACATGAGCAAAAATGAGTCCTAATACTTGGCATACACATATTTCTCTTTTATATCACTTTCTGCTGCACTGCTGCTATTCATCCACAAAATATACATTACTGTATTTGTTGCTATGAACATTCGACCTCATATTCATGTACGTGTGTGGAAATTTGCAAAACACTCCATGCACAGTGCGACGTCACACTTCAACAGTACAGGTCAAATTTGTAGCAATAACCCTCATCACCACAAAGCGACCTCAGCTTGTACCCAAACCTGATGGATGGGCTTCCCCCTGATCAATTGCTTGAGGCCATCATGACCATAGTATCTCACCATCATTTCATCAACAGATAAAGTCTTATGGAACACACCATACTGCTGGAATGAAGAATTTAGCATATCAATCAGGGGCCGGACTTTGAAAGCCTTGTCTGTGCAATCTTGTGGGCGACTGTTGTTGTCTTGTACATGTAGGTACGCTTTTATCTTCAAGTACTTGTTCCTGGATAGAGCTTAATTGTTTGACAGTATTTTGAGCCACATCATCAGCATCAGACCAGTAAAGTGGTTCGCTAGGAAGAGTGACGTACCCAGAATAGATCAGGAAGCCAATGAAGGCTTTTGGTTCATGGTCTTCCAAGCTAAACAGGGGATCATTTTTCACTGTGTGTGCATAACGGATTGTTTCTCGCTTTATGAGCGCAAAGATGTCGTCGGTGAAATATCCTCAAAGATGTCAACTGGTGTGTGACCGTCAAGTTGTTGGTGCAGTTTGGCCTTCAGCTTTTCGGTTTGGTTTGACATCTCACCCCACTTGGAGTACCGTGGTATCATGTGCCTGGAAGTAGAAACAGCACTTTAGTAAATATTTAGCATTACATGCATTTCCAAGTTAAAACTCCAACAGTAATGATGAAAAATCAATGAATTAGTGTTTGAGTAATTCTGGCCACAGACAAATACCTGAGTAAACATGACATAAAGAATCTGGTGAATACACGTTAATCATCATCATATTACTTTATTAACACAAAACATGACATAATACTAAACAAATAACTAACGCTAACCTTCTTCTCCACACTGGTGTATCAACACAGTCCAGACGTCGTTTTTTCTTCATTCCTTGGCCAGGTTTGTGTGGTATGAATTTCAATGGCACCAGGGACATCTTTTACCATTGGTATAAGTGTATTATCATCATCAACTTCATCCTCATCACTTAGATCATCATCAGGAGGAATGTTCACCAAGTCTATTATTACTTCTGCATCATGATCAACGTTGAACTCCTCACTACATAACAAGTGTGTAGCTTCTTGCACACTGAGGCATTTCACAGGAGCATTAGACATATTTCGCAGCTGTTGAGCAAAATAACTTTTCAAGCTAGTAAGTATATGCTCTGTAAAGTATTCATTCACAATATCAGAGAATCAGGAGGATGTATACAGTACGTCTACAGGCAACTGTGCTGCTGTGCTGCTGTGAATCTCACACTGGGTGACTGATAACGGTTCCGCCCAGTGGACCATATTTGTCACCTCTAATTGTAGTGAACTTGCAATTCGGTAGATGGTGTGATAGGGCAGATAATTCAACTGACATGTCATGTAGAAAGTGTTGTGCTTGTATAGTGAAAAGGATCAAGAAATATGACATACACTTCATCACCATTTTTTACTGAACATGAACAAAAATTCACAAAATTCAATCCTCCTAATGACGTGACCACTGGGGAGATTTGAATGTCGTTGCTATAAATAGGTCCTCCCACTTCTGCTTACTGTAAGAACACTTTTCTAAACTCAATTTGCTCAGCATGTTTAAGATACAGGCCATCAAAGACAGATCACCAAACATGATCCACTGGGCGGTAATCGGTTAAGGCTGTTTTAGTGCTTTTTAGGGCTGTTTAAAGGCTATTTGAGGGTGTATTAGGGTGTTTAAGACTGTTTTGGCTGTTTTAAGGCTATATTAGGGTGTTTTAAGGGTGTTTCAAGGTATTTTAAAATTTTTGCTCCTGAGGCGATGAAGTAATGCACGCCATCGCTCCATCAGTGCTTCATCTACTCGCTTTGTGTGTTTTTTATGATTCAGTGACAAAGTGACTAACTGTTTTCAGGGACACTGGGTACGGTGGCTTGGGGAGGGACCGTGTGGCCTGAGGGAGGGTGGTGGCCGGCGGGCAGTGTGTTACTGACCAGTGTGGTGTAATGGTGTTGTCATTGTCACCCTTGAGGGATTCTGAGGGTGAGCTGGCTCTATTAGATGAATTACAGGATTCTGAGGACAATGAGAGTCAATCAGAAGGACTCATTAGTGACTCACATGAGGAATATTTGCCAGAAAAGGACAGTGAGGCCAGGAGCTCCCAGGAAGAAAGTGATGGAAGTGGTGAGGATGACAATTAAGGGAGATGGAAAGCATATATGTTGGTTTAGAAGGATGAAAGTATGTATGTTGATTTAGAAGAGTGTAAGGTTTAAAATGTTGACATGGAAGTGTGGAGGATGACAATTAAGAGAGATGGAAAGCATTTATGTTGATTTAGAAGAGTGTACAGTTTTGAATGTGGACATGGAAGTGTGGAGGATAAGGAGCGGCCAGGCAGCCCTGCACTGCATGCTTCCCTCCATACTTTCTGTGTCTTATCTGATCCCTTTGCTGACCAGCGTCCCGGTACTGGTCTGGTCCTGACTGAGGATTTTTGTGGCTTTGATCCTGATGTACCAAGGAATGACATGAGTGGTCTGCACTGCTTCCAGCTCTTCATGTCAGACGAGGTGGTACAGTCGCTGTGTGTGTGGACCAGTGTTCCAGCAGCCAAGCGTTTTGTGGACAACCCAAAATAAATTACAAAAGTTTATGGCAAAAAGTGGCTTCATGTCACAAGGGATGAAATGAATGTCTTCCTACGTCAGCACCCCAACAGAACACGGTGCGGGGTGGGGTTGTGCAGTGCAGGGGGTGGCGGAGTCGCTGACAAAGGGTTCATGATAGATGTGCCATTTTGTAAGGTTTTCACACAAATATCTTTTTTTATTTATTAATTTTTTATTAGTACTCAGCATGTAACTAATTGTGTTTTAATGGGCTAAAGAAGGCATTATGGGTATCTCCTATCTCAAAGCCCACCAACTATTTGACTGCTAGTGTTCTTATTGATGTAGTGATAATTACTCCTGCAGTGTATCACTTGTGTCACTATGTATCTTGTATTATCACTTCACTTATTCACTTATTCTCTATGTATCACTGTCAAGCACTTCACTTACCCACTGCTTCAATAACACTCCGAATTTATGGCCTCCACACACTGAAACACTAAGGTCGGTCTCTCTCTCTCTCTCTCTCTCTCTCTCTCTCTCTCTCTCTCTCTCTCTCTCTCTCTCTCTCTCTCTCTCTCTCTCTCTCTCTCTCTCTCTCTCTCTCTAATATTAATCCAGTTTTATTTATTTCAGATTGTGTTAAGAATATGGAGAAAGACGGACCAAGGCAAGAAGAGGAGGAGGAGGAAGAAGAAGAAGAAGAAGAAGAAGAAGAAGAAGAAGAAGAAGAAGAAGAAGGAAGAAGAGGTGGAGGAATATGAGAAGAGGAGGAGAAGAAGAAAAGAGAGAAAAAGAAAAGGTAAAATAATAAATATTGTCATTTCATAAAGTTTTTGCTATTTCAATTCTCTCTCTCTCTCTCTCTCTCTCTCTCTCTCTCTCTCTCTCTCTCTCTCTCTCTCTCTCTCTCTCTCTCTCTCTCTCTCTCTCTCTCTCTCTCTCTCTCCTCTCTTCTCCTCCTCTCTCTCTCTCTCCTCCTCCTCCTCCTCCTCCTCCTCCTCCTCCTCCTCCTCCTCCTCCTCCTCCTCCTCCTCCTCCTCCTCCTCCTGTACTAATACTATTACTATTATTATTATCCCAGTGTGACCTGTGTGACCTCTGACCTTTTGCCGCAGGACTCCCTTGGACTGTGTCCTCACTGTGACCCAAGAGGAGGTGGCCACTCAACGCTGAGGTCACACGGCTCCCTTCCTTATGCAGGTCAGTGGTGTGGTGTGGGGTGGTGTGGTTGGTTAGGTGGGTTGGGTTGCCCTGGGTAAGATTTTGAAGCCATTTTTAGGCAGTTTGGCATGTTTGGAGGGTATTTTTAAACAGTTTGGCATGTTTTAAGGACATTTTAGACAGTTTGGCATGTTTTGAGGGTATTTTGAGACAGTTTGGCATGTTTTGAGGATATTTGAAAACAGTTTGACATGTTTTATGGCCATATTGGCATGTTTTGAGGGCATTTTGAGACTGACATGTTTTGAGGGCATTTTAATAGAGGCAGGTTTGGAGGGTATATTAAGACAGTTTGGTATGTTTTGAGGGCAATTTAAGACAGTTTGCCAGGTTTTGAGGCCATTTGAAGACAGCTTGGCAGGTTTTTAGGGCATAAGACAGTTTATTATGCTTTGAGGGTAATTTAAGACAGTTTGGCAGGGTTTGAGGACACTGTAAGACAGTTTGGCTTGTTTTGATGGCATTTTAAGACAGTTTGGCATTTTTAAGGGTATTTTAAGACAGTTTGACATGTTTTGAGAGTATTTTGAGACAGTTTGGCATATTTCAGGGCAATTTAAAACAGTTTGATATGCTTTGAGGGCAATTTAAGGCAGTTTGGCATATTTTGATGGTATTTTGAGACAGTTTGACACATTTTATGGCCATATTGAGACAGTTTGGCATGTTTTGAAAGCATTTTGAGACAGTTTGACATGTTTTGAGGGCATTTTAATACAGTTTGGAGGGCATATTGAGACAGTTTGGTATGTTTTGAGGGTATTTTAAGACAATTTTGGAGGTTTTTAGGCAAATTGAAGACAGTTTGGCAGATTTGGAGGGCATATTAAGGCAGTTTGTTATGTTTTGAGGGAAATTTGAGACAGTTTTGCTGGTTTTGAGGCCATGTTAAGATAGTTTAGCTTGTTTTGAAGACATTTTAAGACAGTTTGGCATGTTCTAAGGGCATATTAAGACAGTTTGATATGTTTTCATGGCATATTAAGAGAGTTTGGCAGATTTTGAGGGCAATTTAAGAAAATTTGGCAGGTTTTGATGGCATTTTAAGACAGTGTGGCAGGTTTTGATGGCATTTAAAGACAGTTTATCATGTTTTGAGGACATTTTAACCCTTGGCTTACGGTAGACGAATTTATTTTCCATTTCCTACTCACGGGTAATTTTTGAAATATCAGAAAATAATATAAGATGATTTTATTGATAAAAATCCTTTTATGTTTGTAATTGTAAAAACAATGATGTACTATCCAGAGTGCTGTGACCTCTGAGAGAAAAGTTATTGCAGGTCAAAGATTCCTGTCAAAACGTGTTGTGTGACCCGCGGGGTAAAAATGACAGAGTTCTGCGAGGAAGCCCCTCTCTCTCTCTCTCTCTCTCTCTCTCTCTCTCTCTCTCTCTCTCTCTCTCTCTCTCTCTCTCTCTCTCTCTCTCTCTCTCTCTCTCTCTCATCGGATCAGATATGAATGAGTGAAGAGTAATGAAATAATAATAAAAGAGAGAGAGAAAGAGAGGAAAGGTTTGTTTGTTCACACGTTCCATCCTTCTTCCCCTTCCCCTCCCATCGTATCAGATATGAGAGAGAGAGAGAGAGAGAGAGAGAGAGAGAGAGAGAGAGAGAGAGAGAGAGAGAGAGAGAAAGAGATTCTATGAGGATAATGGGAAGCCAGAAATCCTTATCCTGTAAAGAAGCAACACCATGTTGCATGTTGACCACCTGCTTGTCACTCTCAGTATCAATTCATCAGTGATGGAGGGTAGTCAGTCACCTCCTCCACCTCCTCCTATATCTACTTCACCACCATCATTGCCTCCTCCTGCACCCTCTCACCCTCCATCACCACACCCTTCAACAATTTGACCTACACCTGAGCCCTCTTCTTCCTCCTCACCTTCACTACTCGTCTCCTCACCCTCAATTTGTTTTGGTGGCGATCCTTTGTCTCTTTGTGTCACTCCCTCCTTACCTGCTGTACTTCTGCATTCCCACCTCGCCGATCTGTCTCCACCTTCTTCTCGTGTAGTATCTCCCCCTTCCGTTATTTCTTCTTCTTCTTCTGTTTCTAGCTTTGTAAATTATATGGAGGAACACTTCCTAACCTCTTTCGAGGAGTCCGAGGAGGAATTATTCTCTGAGGAGGAATATATTTGTCAGGTCCCTGGTACCCCGGAGGAGTAAATGGTAAGTGTTGTCTAAATTATTACTTTATTTCCGTAATCCTAGTCTAACAGTAAGCTCTATTACAACTGAAAAGAAAGAGAATGAAAACTTGTATACGGGAATGAACTGGAGCAGAACAAAACAAACTCTGGCAACACTAGTGCGATGACACGTGCTGGCCCACAGGGTAGTAAAGGTCGGGGAGAGTGAAGTGAGGAATCAGAGGAGCCATCAAGCAGGTGCAAGAAAGCTGCATCTGCAAACTCTGCAATAAAAGAGATCACATGTAAACATAGCTTATGAAGTGTGTGTGTGTGTGTGTGTGTGTGTGGAGAGAGAGAGAGAGAGAGAGAGAGAGTGTGTGTGTGTGTGTGTTTTGTACAAACATTCATGTGGTTATATATACTATATTCAAGAAACACTCATTCACTTTACCTTGTGAAATAATGGAAGATGATCTGTTTGATGGCAATAAAAGATACACCAACATCTGCCTGAAGGATACAGTCCTCTCTCCCCGCTCCCTGCTATAAGGAAAGAAGGGGAGATATTTTTAGGCGCACAGAGTTACCCTCCTGCACACCCGACACTCATATTTCGTGTAAAATCAGTATACAGTGAATCTTACAAGACGTAATACTCTTTTTGTCAATATAGTGTAAAGTTATATACAATACATGGTCTTTTCCCAGGTAATCTTTCAGGAGTACATCTACTACTGAGCCAGAGAATTCACGAGGATTGCTTTTAGTCAAATCATCAATGTCACTGCCAGAATGGATGCAAAAATCCAGCACAATTCCAGTTTCGCAGTCACATAGCACATACAATTTGATTCCAAAGCGATGTCACTTTGATGGTATATATTGTTTGAAAGCTAATCTTCCCTTGAATAGCATCAGTGATTCATCTATAACAAGATTTTGAAATGGGTTGAAGTAAGACTTGAATTTATCTGTAAGACTTTGCAGCACTGGTCTTATTTTCCAAAGTGGATCAGCAGTTTCTTTACTAGAAAAGTGAAGAAATCTTAGAATATTACTGTAACTGTCTTTTGTGATTTGTCTTGCAAAAAATGGCCTGTATAACATCTGAGCCTTGCTCCAGTAATCATGTCTAACATCCTTTTTAGAATGAGGCATTAGCATAGTCACAGCTATGAACGTCAAAAGTTCATCTCTCGTAATATGTAGCTATTCTTTCTCGTGCGAGCGAGGGGTTACATCAGATGTTTCAGCATACCGGACATGATATGCGTTGGTTTCAGTCACTATATGATCCAGTAATTAATTATCAAGCAATGCCAAGAAATAATCACACTCATGTTGCACTTCAGGGAACTTGTCGGTAATGCCAACAGGTTCTCCAGCAAACACAGGCATTGTTGGAGTAAAATCCTCACACTCATCCCAGCAAAATATATCTTCAGGTCGAGAGCAGCACCTGTGAAACCTTGTGCTGCACTTCTAGGCCTTGATACACTTCTGCGACGTCTTCGTGGCCTGCCACGCCAATAAGACGCTCCACGCCCACGAAATCCTGCGAGGCGAGCATGTGGCGGTGGTGCAGTTTCTGTATCACTGAGACTGAGAATATCATCGTAACTACTGCTATATTCACATCCTTCAGTCACTAAGTCAAATTCACTGTCTTCACTCTCATCAGTGATGTGAAAGTCATTGTCAGATTCATCACTTTCATCAGAAAAAAGTGGGGTAGATTCGCCCGGTGGGTTGTCTCCACCCGACGCGTGGCGGGAGGTGCCAGGTCTCGCCTCCATGACGAACACAAAGTCTCTGAGATGTGTGTGAAAACAGTCAAACTGGCAACTCAGCTAGTGGAGAGTGATGCCACCCTACAGCCCCGCCCCAGTCTTCAAATGTTAAGCGGGAAAAATCATGATTACCGATACGATCGCCGTCTCTCTGGACGGAACAATATCATCATTCATGTACGATCACCGTAAGCTAAGAGTTAAGATAGTTTGTCATGTTTTGAGGACATTTTAAGACAATTTGACATGTCAGGGCATATTAAGACAGTTTGGCAGATTTTGAGTGCAATTTAAGACAGTTTGGCAGGTTATGACAGTATTTTAAAACAGTTTGACATATTTGAGGACATATTGGCATGTTTTGAGGGCATTTTAAGACAGTTTATCATGTTTTGAGGACATTTTAAGAATAGTTTGACATGTTTTCATGGCATTTGAGATAAAGTTTGATGCATGTTTTATCGGAATGTATGGCATTTTTGAGTATCGGTATCGGTACATTTATTTTAGGCAATATGATACCTAAAAGGAATTTACTACTTAGTGATTATTCGATATAAGATATTGATGATACAAATTAATGAGAGGCATTAAGTTTCCGTGGTGATTATTATGAGAATACTGTTTTCTGTGGTAATAAGACAATTTTAAATTGGACATGTATGAAACGCGTATAGGCTGAACTTTGTCAGGTTTCATGAGTCACCACGCATTCTCACTGTCTGAGTCAGATTTAACACAAAGTTTACACAGTTGACATGTTTTCAACTATAATTAAGAATATGCAGATATGGAGAATGCAGATTTATATATATATATATATATATATATATATATATATATATATATATATATATATATATATATATATATATATATATATATATATAGTTAGGCATTTTGCATTATTGTAAATAACAGCATATTCTTATTTGATTTATAATTAACAGTGGTAGTGGTAGCCTTTTCCAAGATATCATACTGGAATAGGTGGAAGCTCGAATTATATATGTATATTAATTTTAATGGAAGTTTAATTTTCAAGTTACTTGTGTTAACCTAAGGATGTAAAATTTCCATAACTAAGAAAATAACAATTCTGTTTTGTAATCATGTGCATTGTGTATAATTTGTTGAATATTAATTATTTAAGATCATAGCAATACACTAGAAATTAGAATAAACTAAACTTTTTCTATTTAATTGAAAAGATTAGGTGAAAGCTCATTTTTCTGAATTGGTCTACTAATGTGTAATTAATTAATATCAAAGGATTTCAGATTTAATTAAAGAGAAACATACACAACAAAATGAGTTTCTTTTGCTAATATTTTGTGTCTGTTTTACAATTTTAATAATTTTAGAAATATTTTTGATCGCCAAAATATCGTCAATAAAATTAATAATGAAAATGCACAAGACCAAATGGTCACTAAAGGAGTAAGAAGTAAGAATTTAAAATAACTGACAAGAATCAGAAGACTGAGAAGATATTCATTCTAATTACTGAGTAATTTACCTTTGAAAATGGCTTCAAAAAGCTTCTAGAATTGCTCCTATTTCACAAACGTTCTCAGAAGGACTCACAGCATCCCCAAAACAAAGCCTTCCATCTTATAACGCTCGCTGTCCACCAACTCATCCTGGTGTCCAGTGCAGTAATCACTATAAGTAGTAGTATCGGTATCGGCAATTAGGTGGTATTGGTATCGTTATCGGATTTACCATTTTGGTATGGTACATCTTTAATTTGAGACAGATTTGGCATGTTATGAAGGCATTTTAAGGCAGTTTGTCATGTTTTGAGGACATTTTAAGACAGTTTGGTATGTTTTGATGGCATTTTAAGATAGTTTGCCAGGTTTTGATGGAGATTATAAGACCATTTGATATGTTTTATGACATTTAAGATAGTTTGGCATGTTTTGAAGACATTTAAGACCATTTGGCATGTTTTTATGGTATTTTAAGACAGTTTTGGCATGTTTTATGGTATTTGACATGTTTTAACATTTGAGTTACGTTCAGTTCAGTTTACAAAATAGTGAAGGTGACTCAATGTAAACAGTGCACCTCTCATTACAGGAAAGTCAAGTTGAATGCTGCCAAGCCAGAGACCATGCTGCTGGAACACTGCACCACCAAGCCAAGCCAAGACAACATAACAGATTGCCTTCTACAACACCTTTTAGCCATCAGCAACACCCAGAGTACAAGACAACATTGGAGCCATGAAGAACAGTTGGGATAGATTAGCAGTTTGGCATTTTTATTTTTAAGGACATTTTAAGACAAGTTTGGCATCTTTTTATGGTATTTTAAGACCATTTGATATGTTTTTATGGTATTTTAGGACCATTTGGCATGTTTTTATGTTATTTTAAGACCATTTGGCATGTTTTTGAGGGCATTTGAAGAAAGTTTGGCTATGGTAATACCCTTTTATTGACATTAAGAAGGGTGTATGGAGGTGACAATATCAATATGCACTGTCTTCACTATTTCAATCCCCCACATGAGTTTGAGAAGCAAGTGTTGGATTCTCTGGACAAAGATGCAGTGTGCTTGTTAAGAGATTCACTCAGCACTCACTCACTCCTTCACTTACTGAACTCAGAGGAATGAAAAAATATTTACATTTAAACTAGACCGAGCTGTAAAATCCTCTATTCCACTACGAAATAGGCGCTCAATCACCAGCTATAAACCTAAATGGTGGAATTCAGAAATAAAAAACTGTCTCTCTGCTAAAAAACGCGCCTACCACAAATACAAAACAACACACAATGAAAGAGACAAGATTGAGCATGACCAATTGCGACGCAATGCTAAAAAACTTATAAGGGAAAGTAAGAAAAATTATGAGCTCCATATCGCCAATCGTAGCAAGACAAATCCTAAAGAGTTTTCAGTTATATCAGAACTAAAAAAGCAATAGCTTCATCAATAGGGCCGCTAGCTCTAGACAATGGCGAACACACGGACGACGAAATTGAAATGGCTATTAAATTAAACAATTACTTCGTCAGTCTTCACTGAAGAAACTCATTCAGAAAATCAGCCAACTGCACCAAATCACAGCAATAATGTCTGTTTAAATACGTGCGATATCCAAGAAAATGTAATTTTGAGCGCAATAAATAAAGTTAAAACAAACAAAACTCCTGGTCCCGATAAAATTTCTCCACGAATACTAAAAGAGGCAAAGAAAGAACTTGTTAAACCATTGTCTATCCTCTTTAATAAATCACTTAGCACTCGTAAAGTTCCTGATGACTGGAAACTCGCTAACGTAACTCCAATCTTTAAAAAAGGTGACAAGTCTCAAACTAGAAATTATCGACCAATTAGCCTCACTTCAGTGGTAGGTAAATTAATGGAGACAGTTTTGAGGGATAAAGTTGTTGCATTCTTAGAAAGTAACAACATAATAAACGAATCACAACATGGATTTAGAAACAAGCGGTCATGTTTAACAAATTTGCTTGACTTTTTCCATGATATATATAATTTGTACGACAACACCAGAGCGGTCGATATCATATATCTTGACTTCCAAAAGGCTTTTGACAAAGTGCCACATAAACGTCTTATCAATAAAGTAAAAGCGCATGGTATAACTGGTGACATTGCAGCGTGGATCGAGGATTGGTTGTCTGATCGTAAACAGCGAGTTGTGATCAATGGTAAATCTTCAGACTGGATTAACGTAAGCAGTGGCGTTCCTCAAGGATCAGTTCTGGGACCTATTCTTTTATTATATATATTAACGACATTGATGAAAGAATAAATTGTAAGCTCTCAAAATTCGCAGATGACACAAAATTGCAAACAGAGTAGACTCAGAAAGCCAAAGACAACTTTTGCAAAGAGATTTAGATACTCTCATCGAATGGTCAAACAAGTGGCAAATGAAATTCAATATAGATAAATGCCACGTTTACACATAGGAAATCAAAATCCTCAGGCGACATACAAGATGAATAATACCCCAATGACAAGTGTGGACAAAGAAAAAGATCTTGGTGTCATTGTTTCAGCAGACCTCAAGCCTAGCAAACACTGTACTGAATTCGTCAAAACTGCGAATAAATTAGTTGGTTTCATTGGACGATCTTTCACTTTCAAGTCTGAAAAATAATATTAACATTATATAACTCACTCGTCCGTCCACATCTCGAATACAATGTTCAGTTTTGGTCACCGTATTACAAAAAAGATATTGAAAAATTAGAAAAATACAACGCAGATTAACAAAAATGATCCCAAGGTTGCGGAACAAATCCTACGAGGAACGCCTAAAGGAATTAAATTTATTTTCTCTTGAGAAACGGAGAGTAAGAGGCGACCTTATCATGCTTTTCAAAATTTTTAATGGGTTTGCAAATATGAATATTCAAAAATACGTATCAGTCGACCAGTCAAATGTCACCAGAAGCAATGGTTTCAAAATTGTTGGTAAGCGCTTTGTAACAAATGAAGCCAAACACTTTTTCTTTAATCGCATAGTCAATATATGGAATGGTCTGCCATCAAATGTTGTCAACTCAGGTACTATCGAAACGTTCAAAGTTCGCCTCGATAAATACTTTGAATGTAATCCCCGGTTGTCGCTATTCATTTCCGAATAATTTGCGCTTTTCTTTTATCTCCCGGGCCTCTGATCGTGGTTTAAATTGCCCGTTAGTTTAAATTACTCTCACCCTCCATACATGACACAGATAGCCCGGAGTGAACGGTCACTACTTTTACTCTCGATCTGTGAAGGGCTGTGGATAGTCAAGAGCCCTGACAGTAGGTGACCATCATCGGGATTTAAGGTACCAGGGTCACCGCTGCAGGGGTAACCATACAGTGTGCGGCGCCCTTTAAAGGGAAGTGCACTTTACAGTGGTTGTACGGAGCTGGGGCCTGATTGACTGCTGCCTCTCTTGAAAGCGCCAGGCAAGGCTGCCGCACCACCTTTTTGACACTGTGTTTACATACATACTACACTACACTGCATACACGCACAGATAGCCCAGAGTGAACGGTCACTACTACTACTCTCGACCTGTGACGGGCTGTGTTTGGAGAGGGCCTTGTCAACCATTGATCATCATCGGGAACTAAGTACCAGGGATCAATGTTGCAATGGGTTATCAGCGTACGGCGTCCCTACAGGAAAGTATGCTATCTCAGTGGATTGAACGGAGCTGGGGCCTGATTGACTGCTGCCTCCCTAGAAAGCGCCAGGCAAGGCTGCCGCACCACCCATTCGACATACACACTGTGCATCCACGTACACAATGCACACACAACATGACATTCACCAAGCGTTAACACTTTCCCCCACAAACACAAGTAGTCAGACGTAGATTACACATTTCCTTTTCACTCTCTACTAAAATTCCATGTGATTTTTTAATATCACATGGTTTCGCCTTTTTTTTCCTGCCAGCCTCGGCTGGAGGGAGGGTGGGTGGGAGGAGCCTTCTGCTTTGCTGTCCTGTCTCTACCACTGGTAGTTAGTAGATAGTTTTCACAAACAGCCTATCCTCCTCCTTTCCTCCTCCTCCTCCTCCTCCTCCTCCTCCTCCTTAGTTCATCTTCAGATTCAGGCAAGATCAGAGCTTGCTATTTCAATGCCCGTAGTTTACGAAATAAATTTAATGAGCTCCAAGCTCTTATACATCAAGAAAACTATGACATCATCGGCATCACAGAAACTTGGATTAATACAACACACAGAGATTACCTCGCAGAATACTCACTTGATGGCTATAACATTTTTAGTAGCGAAAGATCTCACCGTACAGGGGGCGGTGTAATGTTTTACGTTAAAAGTAATCTTCGTGCTCGTGTGATGCCAACTTCAACCATTGCAAACATAGATGTCAATTTCATTCATATAGAAAATAAATCCCGAAGAATATCATTAGGTCTCGTCTATCGTCCTCCAGCCCAGTCACCCGCCACAGACGAACAATTGTATGAACAAATCGCGGACATTTGCTGCGTAAACAATTGCATAATTATGGGAGATTTTAACCTTCCAGTCACAAGGTGGGGCGAACCACTGACAGCTCACGCTGGCCAGCAGCTGTATAATAGCATGCTTGAAAGCTCCCTCCACCAACACATCAAGCATCCGACAAGAGGTAACAATATCCTTGATATCGTTCTAACAAATGATGAGAATACTATTGAAAATGTGGAAATTGGACCAGAATTCAGTTCCAGCGATCATCGCACCTTAAAATTCACCATAAATTTTGACAAAGGAAAAGTGAATGAAAGTAAAGAAAAAGTGCCAGACTATCGGCGTGCAAACTACACAAGACTCCGTATGCAGCTTGCATCCATTGACTGGAATATACTGCTGGAAACACCAGATGTAGATAAGACATGGGAGGTGTTTGCTGAAAAGATAAATGATACAGCTAAGATGTGTATACCACTAAGAAACAGAAGGAAAATACTAAACACCAAACCGAAATGGTGGAATAATGAAATTAAAAGCTGTCTTCTAGCAAAGAAAGAAGCATACAACAAATACAAATTAACACAGCATAATAATGATAAATTAGAGCATGACAGATTGCGTAGACAAGCAAAAAAGTTGATAAAAAGCAGCAAAAAATCTGTAGAAGCTCAGATCGCAAACTCCTGTAAAACCAACCCAAAGGAATTTCACAGTTATGTAAAATCCAAAAGAGTCTTAGCCTCAACAATTGGTCCACTCATAACAGAAAACGGAAACCAAATAGATAACGAAGTTGAAATGGCAAACGTCCTAAATAGATTCTTCTCAACAGTCTTCACGACTGAAGATGTCCAAAATAGTCTGCCCATGCCAGAGCCTCAGGCACAAGGCAAAACACTGCCTGACTTCATAGTTACAGAAAATGAAATCCTCACAGTCATGAACAGCATGAACGTAAACAAAACGCCTGGACCAGACAAGATATCACCCAGGCTTCTCAAAGAAGCGAAAAATGAGCTCGTGAAACCACTCACGATTATATTCAATAAAACTTTACAAGCAGGGAAAGTCCCCCAGGAGTGGAAGCTAGCAAATGTCACGCCCATTTTCAAGAAAGGAAATAAATCACTCCCAGCTAATTACAGACCAATCAGCCTTACTTCAGTAGTGTGCAAGCTGATGGAAACGATAATCAGAGATAAGATTGTCAAATTTTTAGAAGAAAATAAGATCATGAAGGATTCACAACATGGTTTCAGAAACAAGAGATCCTGCTTAACAAACCTACTAGACTTCTTTTATGAAGTTTTTAACTCGTATGACGAGACAAAAGCAGTGGATGTTATTTATCTTGATTTCCAGAAAGCTTTCGACACTGTCCCTCACAAGAGGCTAATCAGCAAAGTAAAAGCTCACGGCATAGCTGGAAATACCCTGAAATGGCTGGAAGACTGGCTCTCTGACAGAAAGCAACGTGTTGTTATAAATGGAAAAGAATCAGAGTGGCACAATGTGAAAAGTGGTGTTCCTCAAGGCTCTGTATTAGGACCAGTTCTTTTCATTGTTTATATTAATGATATTGATGAAGGAATCACTTGTAAAATAAGCAAATTCGCGGACGACACCAAAATAATGAGCAAAGTTACATCAACGTCACAATGGCAAGAACTACAGTGTGACTTAAATAAACTGACACGCTGGGCAGAAAAATGGCAAATGAAATTCAATATAGAAAAGTGTAAAGTCCTACACATTGGAAGTAACAATGTACAAGCAAAATACGTAATGAGTAATGTACCTCTGGCAAGTGCTGAGAATGAAAAAGATCTTGGTGTTGTGGTGTCTAAAGATCTCAAGCCGAGCAAACACTGCACAGAAGCAGTAAAGAATGCAAATAAATTAGTTGGGTTCATTGGAAGAACCTTTGAATTTAAATCAGAAAAAGTTATCCTTACTTTATATAACTCATTGGTGCGTCCTCAGCTTGAATACTGTGTGCAGTTCTGGTCACCATATTACAGAAAAGACATTGAAAAACTGGAAAGGATCCAGCGTAGAGTGACCAAGATGATTCCGAGATTGAGAAACAAGCCGTATGAGGAACGACTGGAAGCATTAAATTTATTCAGCTTAACAAAGCGCAGGATAAGAGGAGACCTAATCCAAGTTTTCAAAATTTTTCAGGGATACAACAACCTTGATGTAAATAAATATTTTACTATTGATCATTCCACCATAACAAGGAATAATGGATTTAAAATTACACCAAAACGCTTTAAAACCCACGAGGCAAAGCACTTTTTCTTTAATAGAATAGTTAACATTTGGAATAAGCTTCCTTCTGAAATAGTAAACAGTACTTCCATTGCATCATTCAAAAACAAAATTGATAAATATTTAAAGAATAACCCCCAACAAGCTCTCTTCTTGTCTGAATAATTAAACATGATACTATATTAACTTTATAGATAGATATGTAGAGTTCACCGTAGGGTGAATAATAGAATCTCCTTTCATCCTTTCCTGTGAAAATTCCATGTCAGTTTTTCCATACTGCATGGTACTTTTCCAAGCTATTTTCCATGCCAGCGAAAGCTGGAGGGAGTGGTGGGTGGGAGGAGCCTTCTCCTGTACTGTCCTGTCTCTCTTATCTGTAGCCAGTTAGAAGTAGTTACCAAACAGCCTCGAAAGGACCAACAGGTCTGTTGCTGTTTGGCTTTCCTTTGTATTCCTTTGTATTCCTCCTCCTCCTCCTCCTCCTCCTCCTCCTACCAAAATTCTACTAAGGAACCACTTTTTTTTCCCTCCAAAGACTTTATCATTACTGTGTGTGTGTGTGTGTGTGTGTGTGTGTGTGTGTGTGTGTGTGTGTGTGTGTGTGTGTGTGTGTGTGTGTGTGTGTGTGTGTGTGTGTGTGTGTGTGTGTGTGTGTGTGCGATTGATAGAAAGAAAAACACCTCCCTCCACACACACACACACA
>NW_025541468.1:27500-37500 GCF_017591435.1 Portunus trituberculatus | reverse complement strand
GTTGAACGAATGTGATTATCTTCAATATTCCTTACATCTCTTTTTAAAACAAAATGAACCACATTCCTTACGTCCCTTTTTAAAATGCAACATGTGAGCAGCAGGGTGATGTCATCGTGAATTCATGCAAATTTTACCGTGACAAAACTGTATCCTTTCTGTGAATGATAAAATAAAATAAATTTATACATGAGGGTCACGAATTAGTTCAGAGATGTTTATGAAACCTAAAGGTGCAGTGTTGCAACGGAAAGGACAAACTTGAAATAGAAAGCATGGAAAGGGAGGAAAGACACACCGGCGGGGAGGAAAACGCGTGGATTTACAGAGACAAAAAGAAACAGCAACACAATATAATATAAAACACCATTTTTTTTTTTATTAAATACAAGCAGCTGTCCCTGAATCACATGTCCTTCCTCCTTTTCTACCACCATCACCACCACCACCACTACCACTGTGTGTGTGTGTGTGTGTGTGTGTGTGTGTGTGTGTGTGGGAAGCTTGTAAAAATACTGAAGTTGTGTCTTGGTTCTTGGCAGAGAGAGAGAGAGAGAGAGAGAGAGAGAGACGGGAGTCGGTCTAATTATTTTTTCAACAGTTTCCATATACATAACTCTCAATACGTTTTTGTATCAATCTGTAAATTATATTATGATTCAACTTTTCAATAATACCTAAAATTTTCCAGTACCAAAAAAATTACATTATTCACTTTGTGTGTCTCTCTCTCTCTCTCTCTCTCTCTCTCTCTCTCTCTCTCTCTCTCTCTCTCTCTCTCTCTCTCTCTCTCTCTCTCTCTCTCTTACTCTTATCTGTTTTCTCTATTCATCCCTACCTCCTACCCGCTATAACAACACAATAGATTCTCCTTCCCTGTTTTTTTCAATCCTCTTTCCTCGTTGATACATCATTCATCTGGATCCATCTGCCCATTCTTGCCGTCATCACTTCATCACACCATCTCTCTCATTCTCGCGATATTGCCTAACTTTTTTTCTCTCTCCTCCACCTCCGTCAAGAGCCTCTGTGTGCGCGTCATGTCTCTCTGCGTAGTGAGTCGTATCAATGTGTGCTTTACTTTCTCTTTGAAACTGAATACATTGAGCCATCCACAATTAACACAGTGTTGTAAGTTCACTAAAGGTCATAACGTAATAGCTGATGTCTTGTCTTTTGTTGTCCTGTGCAGTGTTGTGCTGTGCTGTGCTGTGCCGTCTTGTTTTTTTTTCTTGTATTGTGTTATGTTGTGTGTGTGGCTTGTACTAGAATGAATAAAATGTTATTTTTAGAGTTCTCGACACTAACTTTTGTGTCTTGCTTATGTTCTTAATATATTTTCACTGCTTAATGAAATTCCACACACATACACACACTCACACTCACTCACTCACTCACTCACTCACTCACTCACTCACTCACTCACTCACTCACTCACTCTCTCTCTCTCTCTCTCTCTCTCTCTCTCTCTCTCTCTCTAACTCTCTCTAACTCTCTCTAACTCTCTTTTTCTCACTAAAAATTGAACTTAAGAAAAAAAAAAAATATTAAAGAAAGAAACAAAACAGTTATCCCCACTCTGTCCACCTGTCCACACACACACACACACACACACACACACACACACACACACACACACACACACACACACACACACACACACACACACACACACACACACACACACTTTTCCCCTTTAACTGTCCTCGTGTGTTGTAATTATTCTCAAAACACGAGGGTGGTGGCAATTACTCTCGGCGCACTAAAAGGCAGGTGAAATAAACAGCAAGGCGTAACTCACGCTCACTTTTTTTTGTGGGGGGTCGGGGGTGGACTGCGACACACAGTACATGTCACGTTTTATCTGTACGATACTCTGCAACACACACACACACACACACACACACACACACACACACACACACACACACACACACACACACACACACACACACTTGGTGGATGATCAGTTAACATGGAAGCAGCATGTTTCCAACATCATCAGGTCAGCCTCATATAAAATCTATTTACTGCGCCGACTCAGGTCCCTGGGAGCACCGGCAGATGAGCTGAGGGGAGTGTACCTCATCTTTATACTCCCTAAGCTCATGTACGCCGCCCCAGCGTGGTCCTCCTCCCTGAACCTCACACAACGACAACAGCTGGAGAGGGTTCAGAGGAGGGCGTTCAGGGTCATCCTTGGGCCTGCCTACAGGTCCTACGAGGACGCCCTGACCTGCCTGAGTCTGCCGAGGCTGGCCACAAGACACCAGGAAGCCTTGGAAAAATTTGGGGAAGGACTGCTGCGTCATCCACGTCTCCGCCACCTGCTACCACCCGACGTGCCTCCCCCTGCTCGCGCCACCCGACACCATAATCGCGTGGCGCCTTTGAGAGCACCGCGCACGGATCGGTACCGGCTCAGCGCGGTGCCCACTATTGTGCGACCTTTAAATAAATAAGTGAATTTCTAGGTTAAGTTTATCCATAGTTAGGTTAAGCATTTTTAGTTCATTGTGGTAATGTCCCCCTGTACATTTTCAGTGTATTTTTTTTACATTGCCTAACTAATAAACCGTTTATTATTATTATTATTATTATTATTATTAACACACACACACACACTGATCACTAGGAGGGGAAAGATACATGAGATGAACACAAAGGAATAGCAAACATCCTGTTTCCGCGTGACAGTGTGTGGAATGAAACTGTCTGATGGAGAAGAGGAAAACAAGGAGAAGATCAACACGGCAACACACAAGGAAATGTTAATTCACAACACCACATGTTGCCTTCTTGTCTGCAAGGCCTCCAGTGCACACCATTGCTCCGGCGAGGTCATGACGCATGCTGAAAAAATAGGGGGTGGGAAAAGAGAAGCACCTTCCCGATCCCTGTCCCCCCTTCCTCCCTCACTCCCTCTCTCCCTTTCTCCCTCTCTCTCTCTCTCTCTCTTCCTGAAGAGTACACCATGCATGGAAAAACAGCAGGTATGTGATGTCTGACAGGAAAGATGGAAACATTGAGGCGGAAGTTTGCTGCTGATTGCAAAGATGAACAAAGAGAACAATGCAGAGAAAGGAAATAAAAAAAAAAATTGTAATAATGAGGGAAAGAAGTAGGGAACAAAGGTAGAAGCAAAGACAAAGGGAGAGGAAGAGAAAAGCAAAAATACCAAAAGACAAACTGAACGAAAAAGGAAAGCAAGAAATGAGATAATCAGCAAGTAAAAGAAACATCAAGAGGGGGAGAGAAAACTAACAAGGAAAGGAGAAAGTCACACTGATAATTACTTTGATCTTCTGTCCCTCCTTTTCCTTCCTGCTCTCTCTCTCTCTCTCTCTCTCTCTCTCTCTCTGTTGGTGCCCTATATTAATCGTGGTAGTGATTTCATTCCGGGACACAAAACGAGATAAACATGCAAATCATATCAGCAGGACAGTTTGCTTCTCCTCCTTTCCTTCCTCCTCTTCCTTCTTCGTTTTTGTTTCTCCTCTTCCCTGATTATGAGTTTCCTTCCTCCTCCCGTCTCTCTCTCTCTCTCTCTCTCTCTCTCTCTCTCTCTCTCTCTCTCTCTCTCTCTCTCTCTCTCTCTTTTCCTCTAAGTTTCCTGTTGTATCGTTTGTTTCTCAATAACATCAAACTTTCTCCCACAGTTTTTGGTTTCTTTTCGCTTCCCTTTTAGAGCATCTCCTCCTCCTCATCCTCCCTCCCTCCTTTTCCTCCTCCTCCTCCTCCTCCTCCTTCTCCTCCTCCTCCTCCTCTCCCTCTCAAGGTCATCGCGCGTCGATCTGGTTCTGTTCCACCAAACGAAATAATCCAGATAATGTTCCTTGAATCAGCTCAAACAGTCTCTCTGCCCGCCTTCCTCCTCCTCCTCCTCCTCCTCCTTTTTCCTAATGACCTCTTAAGAACGTCCTCCTCTTTGTCTTCCTTTTATTCTCCTCCTCCTCCTCCTCCTCCTCCTCCTCCTCCTCCTCCTCCTCCTCCTCCTCCTCCTACTACTACTACTACTACTACTAATGCGTGTAAATTTCCCTTTTAAATTAGTAAATTTTTACCCTCCTCTCTTCCCCATTACATAATACGGCTTCTCTTCTTTCTCCTCCTCTTTTCTGTCTATCCCATAATCTTCTTCTCTTCCTGCAGTCACTCTCTCTCTATGTCTCCAGAAAATCCTTCCCAAACACTCCCAGTCCTTCCCTTCCTCCTTTTCCTCTCTCATCACGTCCTTCCTCTATTCCCTCATCCTTTTCTATTTTTCCAGTGTTCATTTCATGGGACAGTTCCCAGTGCTTCCTCTGCTCGCCGCGCCACACTCTCCTTCCCATCAGGAAAGTCGCCACCTCCACTAAACCATTAACCAACACTTCCTCTCCCCTTCACTTCCCTTCACCTTTTCCCTCTCATCATCTCAGCTGTCTGGCGTCAATAGTTTACGCAGACACACACTGCTCCTTCCATCCTTATCTGCCTCTCTCTCGCTCACAGTTATAACAGTAATCTGATCATATTTGCCACTCTTATCTCCCCTTTCTTCACTATTTATTTCCTGCCCAGCTTGCCGTCACTATCACTCAAATCTACTGCTTTTCTTTTATTCATGATTATCTTCTTGTTTCTCTTCCTCTTTGTTTGTTTTATTAGTTTATGATTCTGTTCTTTCTCTTTGTCATCATTACCTTTCCTAATAGTCAGTGGAATCGTTGAAGGGAATTATGGTAAATTATTAATTTCATTCTTTTTGTTCTCATTCTTAACAACCGTAAAGAGAGCAACTGTTCTCTTCAAACAGACAGGAATCAAAATTTTTTGTCGAACTAAGGAGATAAATTCGTTGTAATTATTTAGCAATGTAATATGCCAGAAGGCAGTAAAAAAAGTAATGCATGCCTCACGACTGCCGGGTGTGGCATCCTGACAACCTACAGCTTCCTTTACTTCCTTATGCTCTGATCACACCACCATCTTTTCCACTCAATGCTCACTCATTATAAGAGAAACTGCTGCTATACTACAGCCATTAAATACGACCATCTTTAATCTGTCTATTCTTCTTTTAACACCTTCTTGTCTATTTCTATTTATTTCTTTGATATTTGCGAAATTTTCTCATCAAAGTCAATTATTTCCTACCGCTGACAACTATGGCCAGTTAAATAATCCCCCATTGGTATAACTCCTGGCCACGCCTCGTCTTAACAGATCACGCGAGCTGGCTGGACAAGAGACTCCCACCAGTATGTGTTTGGGAATATATTTTTAGGATTTTTGTGTGAAACAACTTTATTTGCCTTAGGCGTTTCATGCATTTGTTTGTATAAATGGACATTTTATGTGTTTCAAATTTTCTTAAATTTTAAGCTATTTATAAATTTTTATACAAAACATTTTGATGGACCATACCTTCTAAGTCCTCCTGTAACTATAATATTTGGTTTTGGTCAATGAAATATTCATATACCTGTCTATCTGTCGCTCGCTGGTCAGTCAGCCAGCCTTTCCCATTACAGAGGGAGCTCAGAACTCAGAGACCGATCTTCGGGTAGGACTGAAACATCTATCTGTTTGTTTATCCAATTGTCCATTTACATATCTATCAACCCATTAAAATACCCGCTTATCCATCTATCTTCAGACAAGCATGTAAAAACCACCACCACCACCACCACCACTACCACCACCACCACCACTGTTGCTAGTACCCGCACCAACCGACATTCGCCCTCATGAACGGTAGCGTGTTAGTAATAGGGCGTGGGCGTGGGTGGAGACGTGAGTGAAATATACGTGGTGTCAGGCGCTTATCCGATTCCCTTTTCCTCTATCGTCTTCAGAGGTTTTCTACACACTTGTCAGGTCGCTACACGTGTACACTCGCGTACCGTAACATGTGCTGGGCCACGCGCGCCACACACCACCTACGGTGCACTTCTTAGCGCCCTCGTACCGCGCGCAGCCTTTTTGTGCCAAGGACCGACGCCGTCGGTCAACAAGCCAGTCAGTCAGTCAGTCAGTCAATCAACCAGCCAATCAGTCAGTCAGTCAGTCAGTGTGTCAGCCATTCATTCAGTTATTCAGTCAGTCAGCCAATCAGTCACTCAGTTACACAGTCAGTCAGTCAGTCAGTAAGTTAACCATTCAGTCACTCAGTCAATCAGTGAATCAGTTAGTCCATCCATCAATCAGTCAATGAATCTATTAGTTAGACAGGCAATCTATCTGTCAATCCGTCGATCTACCAGCCAGTCAGTCAATCAATATTCACGATGCAAAACAAGCAAACACGCTACCAATAATTACCTCCACAGTCACCACCACCACCACTACCAAAACACACCACACTGACACCACCACCATCAACACTTTCTAAAGGTGCCTATTGACTTGTTGCATTTCCACACATCGTTTCATCGTTGCGTATCACCTTATAATGCGATACGGTGCAACAGGGTATTGTACCCACTGTTTCCTATCTGCGTGGTGATTCAACAGTAACATTCAGTTTCTTCCGCCCCAGCACACAAAGCGGTTTCCTGCGCGCAGCCGACGCCATTCCTCCTTTCTTTGGGGGAAGGGAGGTACTGTAGTGAATACCACTACACTACTACAACAATCATCACCAGACATGCACGCCTGACTGACTCCAGTGTGTAGTGAACAACACTACAATACTGCTACCACTACTATCCACTCACCACGTGAGTCAGACAGCACCGAGACTCCGACACAGTCACACACTCGCCTACACAACCGCTCGTCCTGTCACCTTTACCTATTGTACATCACACTCACCTACACGACCACTCGTCTCATCTCCTCTACTTTTCTCACACACACACACACACACACACACACACACACACACACACACACACACACACACACGGCCCGGTAGCTCAGTGGTTAGAGCGCTGGTTTCACAAGCCAGATGACCGGGGTTCGATTCCCCGGCCGGGTGGAGATATTTGGGTGTGTCTCCTTTCACGTGTAGCCCCTGTTCACCTAGCAGTAGGTACGGGATGTAAATCGAGGAGTTGTGACCTTGTTGTCCCGGTGTGTGGTGTGTGCCTGGTCTCAGCCCTATCCCAAGATCGGAAACAATGAGCTCTGAGCTCGTTCCGTAGGGTAACGTCTGGCTGTCTCGTCAGAGACTGCAGCAGATCAAACAGTGAATTACACACACACACACATACACTGACGGTGGTGGTTGAGGTGTTGCACGAGGGTGGCGTAAAAGGATAAGTCAATGTTCAGGTCCATCACTTCGCCTCGATAGAGCCATACAACTAGTGGGTAAGCCTTGCCCCACGTCACCTCATCAAACAGAGCAGGTCAGAATATATGCAAGAAGGGACAGGCGTGGGAACCTGCTGACGTAACGTGTCGTGACCTGACACTACCTATCCTCACTCAAAGAACAGTAGTAGGCAGCAGTAGTAGTAGTAGAGAGAGAGAGAGAGAGAGAGAGAGAGAGAGAGAGAGAGAGAGAGAGAGAGAGAGAGAGAGAGAGAGAGAGAGAGAGAGAGAGAGAGAGAGAGAGAGAGAGAGAGAGAGACCAAAATAATCTTAACATAAAAAGAACATCAACAAACACCACACCTTATATTACTCGCATTTCTAGAGCAGAACACGATGATACAGGCCTGCCCGACCTTAGTGAATAGCTGCGGCCAGTCACCACCCATAGCCTCCGCCACGTCCACCTCACACTGAAACACGAAATGCACCCAAAACATACTCATAACACTCCAAACAGCCTGCAACACTAATGAACAAGCTTAAAATACCCCAGTTATATCCAAAAAACAACAGTATGCATCATAAAGAACGTCGGAAATAAAAGGGACACTTACCTAAAAATTAAATCTTGGTTTCTTCTCCTATTCCACCTTTATTTCTCATTTCTTCTTCATCCTTCTCCATTGTTACTCCTTCTTCTTCCTCTTACTCCTTCCATCTGCACATCTGAGCCTAGAAACACATCAAAAGACTAGATATTAGACAAAATATTCAGGAAAAAAGGGTGACTTCAATAATGTATCTTGGCTGCTGCCTTCCTCCCTCCACCCTTTCTCCTTCCTTCCTCCTTATCCTCCTTTATTTTTCCTTTCTTCCTCTTTCTGCTACTATTATCTACACACCTGAACCTAAAAACACAAGAAAACACGTAGAAATAACTAAATATTAGGCATAATATTGACGAACTGCGGATTTGGAAAAGCAGCGCCAGCCTGGGGCTATCATGAGTCACCACCTGGGCTGTGGTAATCAGAGAGAACGGGAGCGGGGATGACTAGGCTAAATTACGTAAATAATTTGATTAAAAAAATAACTTAGAAAAAAACGAAGCCAAGGTCAAATGCTTGTTATTTTATGATGTGATAAATATTTAAATTAATTTTCAAAATATCAAAATATCTCCAGCTTAACTGGTTTTTAAAAAATGTCTAAATTAAGTACGTTACAAATAAAAAACACTTTTTAGCCCATAAATCTCTCAAAACGTCCTGTAAAGTCAAGTCATTTTCACTTGGCTAGTATTTTATCACATTTCAGGGAGTCTGAGCTATCTTTTAAGGTATTCAACAGCGAGTTAGAACGAGAAGAAGAAACGCGAGAAAATAAAATAAAGAAAAAATAAGAGCTTTTTACAACAGCACCAAACACCATTTCAATTCCACATATTTCACTCAAGAGATTGATTTCACACTTAAAAGAGCACAGACGATTCGTTGATGCCATAAAGACCCACTTGTACTTTGAAATAAATAAGGTCAAAATTCCAAATGGAAAATTTTGAGCCTTTAACATACGCCATAAAACACCACTAAACGCTACATATTTACTTAGCACAGGCGCGGAACACACCTCAAACACAACGAAAAATTTTTAGAAACCAAAAAACATACCATGGAAGCGTAATATTACCGTCAGGAAATATTCGTAAAAAAGTATTTGACCCAGCAGGCTGGCGAGGGGAGGGTGATGGCGGGGGTGGGGCGATGGCTTGGGGACCGCCGGGGGGAAAAGGGCCGGAGAAAACACCGGGAAAAGTGGCGGCGGGACATCCATATATAGCCTTTATCATCTCACCAAACCCAAATTAAGCCAAAGAGAAAATTTTTGACCATGTAATATGAAATGATAGACTGGTGGCTGCATTCTGACACATGTTTGGCTAATGGTTAGTGAAGGAAACAAATATCAGTGGGTAATACAAACGCCTTGCTCTTTTTGATAGTTCTTATACCATTACTTTAAAATATTTGCGTACTGTTTTCACTCTCATATGTAAAGGAAGCCTAACATTAAGTGAATAGCCTTATGAATACCTTTAATAGACAAAGATCAGGCAGTGTGGTGAAGGCTTGCTCTGCTTTTCTTGCTGCTTGCTGCTTGGTGCTGGTGCTGGTGCTTGGTGCTCCTTGAAAACTGTCGGTAATATAGCAACACTTCACTTTACTTGTGTGTGTGTGTGTGTGTGTGTGTGTGTGTGTGTGTGTGTGTGTGTGTGTGTGTGTGTGTGTGTGGTGTGTGCATGGGTCAGTATATGCATGTGTCACCACCACCAATGTTGTCACCATCACAGCTACAAGACTACTGGCGTAGCAGAAGGTTGTCTGTGAAGACATGTGATAAACATGTATATATGTTTATAAGTATCTGTTACTAAATCTCTTTTTAATGAGACACTATACTTATACAAATACCACATGTCGATTTATTGGTTAATGTGACATCTTTCTCTTCGTTATTGTGTCCAGCTTTTGTTATTTGTCAAAGCAGGAAATATTAAATTGTATCTAGTCGTATTGCGAGTGTTGGCAACTCCGCAAGGCAAGAAACAAGGTGCTTAAAAGGCAGACTATAGTATTTCTCTCATTCTCTATTTCTCCCGCCTGATATACGACTATCTCCGACAATAAACCAGGATGAAAGGGTACCAAGTAGAGGAATATAAACATTTTTCTATCTACATACACATCTATCTTGT
>NW_025541468.1:0-20000 GCF_017591435.1 Portunus trituberculatus | reverse complement strand
GCAAATGCTTACACAGCGTGTTGTTGCTTTCATGTGAGTTTTAGTTGAGGGATACTTAAATTTCAAGTCTTGGAAACACAACACTGAAGAGAGTCAAGGAACACGACGCAACACAGCATAATTCCCACAGACTTGGAAACAAATCCATTTGTAAAAGAAATAAAAACTATTAATCTTCTAATATAAACACTTGAGTTCCAAACACTTGACAACACAGCAGAGTCTCACAACGGAACTCCTCACACTGCGGAAAGGAGACCCCGGGAAGTGTGCGGCCCGTGCTGTCTGCTGGCTGTCACACACACACACACACACACACACACACACACACACACACACACACACACACACACACACACACACCGCGTAGTGTAGTGGTTAGCACGCTCGACTCACAATCGAGAGGCCCGGGTTCGAGTCCCGGAAAGCGGCGAGGCAATTGGGCAAGTCTCTTAATGTGTGGCCCCTGTTCACATAGCAGTAAATAGGTACGGGATGTAACTCGAGGGGTTGTGGCCTCGCTTTCCCGCTGTATTGTGTGTCATGTGGTCTCAGTCCTACTCGAAGATCGGTCTATGAGGTCTGAGCTCGCTCCGTAATGGGGAAGACTGGCTGGGTGACCAGCAGGTAACCGAGGTGAATTACACACACACACACACACACACACACACACACACACACACACACACACACACATACTAATCTGCCTTCATAATATTAGAATAATTTCACGGCACGGTCGCTTCCAATGGATGCTTCATTACGGGGCTGAATGAAGATGGATTTCGGTGATTGCATTTACGAAGCGAAATGACAGCTTGTATTTTGTGGCTATTTGTATCAATATCAGTATTAACACCATGGAGAGCAGTAGCATCATCAACAACAACAACAACAAAGAGAACGACGACAGCAACGAGAACGACAACAACAACAAAAGCAGCAACAGCAAAGGTGGTATCAGCTGCATTACAGTAATACATAAAACAGCTGCATTATCACATTTTTCCTCCGTCTTCACACAAAGCAACGGTTTACTTCAGACATCATTATTCTATAACTGTACTGTTAGGTATATTCTTTCCCCACCGGATCTTTCATTCCGGGAATTCCGGGACGAAGTCACTACCAACAACCACCACTGTCATTACCACCACCACGCCCATGCCTTCCTCAGCACCTGCAAGCTACAGGCATCGACGCGATGCTTCCCCACCTACACTTTCATCCCGGGCAAAGTCAATGGCGAAGTGACGAAGGAACACGCGAAGAATTTTAATCTGACAATACCTAACACTGAATTATCCAGGCAAGATAAAAAAAAAAAAAAAAGACACTCGCGCAGCCACTGAGAATCTAAGGTGCATTTCAATTTCTTTCCTCCCTGTCTGCTGTCGCCATCCAGGACCCCCGCCACGCGCTCACTCAGGGAGAAAGAAGCACTAATCAGTAAGCGAGACAAGGGGATGAGAACAGGAGAGATTAAGGAGGCAATTGATAAAAGTAAGGAGATGAACGAGGCTGGAAAAAAATGTGAGAAGTCAGAAGAAGAAATAAAAGAACGCAATGAAAAAGATGAAATAAAACTTAAATAAGAAAAAAACAAAATTATAAATACTTTCCCTGTTTTGAGTAGGCAGACAGGCAGAAGGCAGGACTGAAAAGTGAACTAAAAGCGACACACGCTGTGCAGTGACTAACAAAAAACACGTGTTGCATCTCGGCTCTCATCGCGTCCCAGTCAGCTTTACCCGCTTTGGACTAAACGGAAGAAAAAAAAAAAAAAATACTGCTGCTCAACTGACTGTTGATAACTACAACAGGTGACCGTCAGCAGTGGTGGTGACCATAACAGACGCCTACAACAACATCCTTCCCGTTCAGGCGATTGTGCTCAAGCCCTTCAATCAACGCAGGGTGGTTTGTGGTGTTCGGCTGCGTAAGGTTAAGGTGACGCACTTAATGCTACCTTGTCTTTGGTGTGAGACAAAACTGTGTCGAAGTAAAGGGATTCCCGTAGTTTTGATTTAATAGTCATTCAATGTTTTCACTCAAAAAAAAAAAAAAAAAAAAGAGTGCAAACACTTGAAAAAAATTACGAAAAACCGCCAGGTGTCAGAATCAGCCTCAGATAACAAGGGTGAGAATTACAGACAGTCTCGTCCACCGTCACTTGCCATGCAGCCACTCAGTCTCATCCATAATAAAACACCTACTCTTTTGTTCATTCATCCTTCTCTAGATCCTCTTCTCCACCACTGAAACATTTCTTTTCCAAACTCTTATACGTCTCTCTCTCTCTCTCTCTCTCTCTCTCTCTCTCTCTCTCTCTCTCTCTCTCTCTCTCTCTCTCTCACACACACACACACACAGACACAGATCCTCGAAGCGCCTGACCAACCTCCTTGCATAACTCAAGACAGAGCGGACGTCACAAAATTATCCTGCCATAGATACAAACTTTTTACACTTGCAGGACAAAATGCTCGGAGACGTGACCAAAGAGAGAGAGAGAGAGAGAGAGAGAGAGAGAGAGAGAGAGAGAGAGAGAGAGAGAGGGGGGGGGGAGAGGCTGAGAAGTATAGGAATAGATAAGACAACGAAAAGATGGGCAAACGTACTACATATGCACCATCAAGACACAGAAGGAAGAAGCGGGAAAGCTTAGCCACATGAAACGTCTACGGCTCACCTATGATGTTGATGATGATGATTATGATAGACACTACTTTGTTAACGCGGAGTAATGTATGAAGTACTACGACCGTGGGTATTGTTCCATGATCCATCCCACGGGACGCCGCACTCAGTCGTTCCCAATACAGCTTCGGGAATAGGCTCACTCTCTGCCTGGCAATCCGCTTGCCTTCTCTCTTTGACTGGTTCTCCTGTCCTGCACAGCCAGTCTACCTCTACAATCTACTGTCTACAGTCACACTCCAGTGTCTACACTGTACTTTTACATCATCACGCTTACTACAAGCTTCATCTAGCCGCTACCGACTACACGTCTCGCTCTGGCCACCGGCTACTTCTCAAGCCTCCACGGCTACTGGCTACCAAGTTTACCAAGCTTCAATACGCTTTGTATCTTACAATAAACACAGGGAAAGGCCCCGGTGTTGTCTCTTCAACCACACCAGAACATATTGATGGTGCCAGCGGTACCAGGACATGATGATGATGAAGGGGAGAGGAGGAGGAGGAGGAGGAGGAGTAGGAGGAGGAGGAGGAGGAGGCGGAAGAAGAGGAGGAAGATGAGGAAGAGGAGGAGGAGGAGGAGGATGAGGATGATGATGATGATAATGATGATGATGAGAAGGAGGAGGAGAAAGAGGGGAGGAGGAGGAGGAGGAGGATGAGGTGGAACAAGAGGAAAAACAGTAGGAGATAAAGTTAGATCAGAATGGATTTGCTACCGACTGTTATGTTTACGATTCGCTAGTTTTGTTAGTCAGCCCTTCTCTCTCTCTCTCTCTCTCTCTCTCTCTCTCTCTCTCTCTCTTTCTGGTGATGGATGGTGTCATTACAAATCCTACAGAGAGTCTCCTCCATCCCTCACTACCTCCGCATTGCTCCTGAACCTATTTTTCCTCAGCCCATCTCTTATCTCTTCCCTCTTTCTCTCCTACTCTCCGTCTCCTTCCCCAGCGCCAGGCCCCACCACTCCTTCTCTACCTGCCTCCCCCACCACTCCCTCCCCAATCCACCTACAAACGCGCCTTCCACACACTCCACACATCATTATCTCATTCTTTGCTATACCATCAGCTGCTCGTCGTGTTGCCCTGCAGGACTCCGCGCCCTCGTCATTCCTTTATCACTGTCCATTCTTATCAGGGCGTGTTGCCTCTTTCTTTGTTACTCCTCCACTCTCCCCACTCTTCCCTCTCCGCTCCCCCCTCGCCTTTCTCTCTCTCTCTCTCTCTCTCTCTCTCTCTCTCTCTCTCTCTCTCTCCTTCTTTCTCACTGAGTTCAGTGGAAAAAGAGGAGGAGGCGGCCGAGGCGGCTATGCGATAACCATTTTCTTATATTATCTTCTTCCTTTCCACCCTCCCGTCATCTCCACCTGGTGACGCGCCTCCACACATCCTCAGCTCTCCCATTCTTCCCTCACGTAACATTTCGCCAGTCACCAGTCAGTTTGCTGTGCAGAGAACATCTTCTGCTCTCCATCAGTCATCAATGCATGTTAAGACCTCTCCACCTTTCAGTAAGTCCTCACTTGTCCCCCCCTTCTCCCTGCGCGACTGCCTCTCGCCATCATCCATGTCTCTTGTCACAAAGAACACAAGCAATAATCACTGACAGTAAAGTTTCACTTGGCAATAAATACGTAGAAAATATAGAATGTCATAAAACATTTCGTGCAGACCTGAAGTACTTGAAAAAACGCAATAATTTTTAAATTTAAACTTAAAAAGATGAGAAAATTGTCTGTGTCTCATAAGGAAGTCTTGTGCTCATATAACGCCAGGTTTACTCACTCAAACTCGCACACACACACACACACGCAGACACACACACACACACACACACACACACTCGGTAGCTCAGTGGTTAGAGCGCTGGTTTCACAAGCCAGAGGACCGGGGTTCGATTCCCCGGCCGGGTGGAGATATTTGGGTGTGTCTCCTTTCACGTGTAGCCCCTGTTTACCTAGCAGTGAGTAGGTACGGATTGTAAATCGAGGAGTTGTGACCTTGTTGTCCCGGTGTGTGGTGTGTGTCTGATCTCAGGCCTATCCGAAGATCGGAAATAATGAGCTCTGAGCTCGTTCCGTAGGGTAACGTCTGGCTGTCTCGTCAGAGACTACAGCAGATCAAACAGTGAAACACACACGCGCGTATATACGGTTTATGATTAGATCAGTATTAGCATGTGAAAAGTATATCGTTCAAATTCTCTCTCTCTCTCTCTCTCTCTCTCTCTCTCTCTCTCTCTCTCTCTCAGATTAACACTAAATTATTACTAAAACAAAATGCGATGTGATTTCCATTTTCTCTCTCTCTCTCTCTCTCTCTCTCTCTCTCTCTCTCTCTCTCTCTCTCTCTCTCTCTCTTCCGATCAGTGAACTTATATTTTCCTAATCTCGTGTCCTTGACTTACGGCACACGCCTGACGCCACAACAGTTACTCTCCGCGCTTTAGTTCTGTTTCCCTTCATCTGTTCACGTCCAACGCCTCCACTTTTCACACAACTCAACACTTGAAGCTGAATCCCACGAAAGAAGCTCCTTATCAGTTAGTCAGTGCGAGTAGGCGGGAGCAAGGAGAGAGGAAGAGAAGGAGAAAGGGAGAGGGAAAGAGGGAAAGGGAGAGGAAAGAGGAGAGAGAAAAATGAGGAAAAAAAAAAGAAAGATGGGAAGAGCAATCTTTGTCAATAGAGATCAAAGCGTGTGTTATCCATGGCCAATCTCTCTCTCTCTCTCTCTCTCTCTCTCTCTGGTTATCTCTTAATTCTACTCCTCGTCGCATTGCCGCCTTAGTTCCTTGTGCAATATCTCCTTCCAGATTATTCTATTAAGCTGACATTTAATTTTCTTTTCCATCCTCTGTCTGTCTCTCTCTCTCTCTCTCTCTCTCTCTCTCTCTCTCTCTCTCTCTCTCTCTCTCTCTCTCTCTCTGATAGTCCAGAAAAAAGAAGAGGATGAATTCAGGCATGATAAATGTGACAAAACAGATGAAAATTGAGAGATTAAACAAGAGAGAAGAGCACACAGTGAGGAACGATATTGTGTAATCAGCAAGTGACGTAGAAGGAAACCAGGAGGAGGAGGAGGAGGAGGAGGAGGAGGAGGAGGAGGAGAAGTAATTTAGAGCATGTTAGAGAGAAATCAGGGATGACTTCGTGTGATCGAGGAAATAGTGAGACGCAATTATGAAGGGATGGAAAAAGAGGAGGAGGAGGAGGAGGAGGCGGAGGAAGAAGAGGAAGACGAAGAGAAAGAGGAGGAGAAGGAGGAGTAGGAGGAGGACGAGTAGTAGTAGTAGTAGTAGTAGTAGTAGTAGTAGTAGTAGTAGTAGTAGTAGTAGTAGTAGTAGTAGTAGGAGGAGGAGGAGGAGGAGGAGGAGAAGGAGGAGGAGGAAGAGCAGGAGGAGGAATAGAAGGAGGAGGAGAAGGAGGAGGAGGAGGAGGAGGAGGAAGAATACATAGGAATACATAGGAAAGACGAGTGTCGGGAGGCCTTGCGACTTATGATGAGGTCACTCGTTTACTATACTACTCGTACATCTAAAGAAGCTATATACTTACTAGGAGGCAAGGATAGAACAGATAAAGAGGCAAGGATAGAACACACAGCAGAGGAGGAGGAGGAGGAGGAGCAGGAGAAGGAGAAGGAGGAGTACGGGAAGGAGGAATAGGAAGAGAAAGTGTTGAGAGGATGATCAATTAGCAAGTGACAGAGAGAGAGAGAGAGAGAGAGAGAGAGAGAGAGAGAGAGAGAGAGAGAGAGAGAGAGGTCTTCACGCAGTAAGGAGGAAGTGGCTTAAAGAGGCACACTGGTAGGGTGACATCTACAGTAGTGTCCCTGCAGTCATCACCGCCTCTCCTTCCTCTTCCTTCTCTACCAGATCGTCTTCCTCACGCCGCCGCCTCAGCCGTCAGTAACATCTAGACTGGCACACTGACCCGCCACCCTGCATGCCACGCCCACTGCTCCAAGAGGAAGGGGAAGGAGAACCCAAAGTAAAGGAGGACTGGAAGGAGCAAGAATAAATGGACGAGTATAACATGTCTAGGAAGAAAAAATAAAGGATGTATGTCGTTGTACGAGGAGGAACTAAGTTAAAGGTCATGAAAAGGAGGAATAGAGACAAAATTTATGAGGCATGGCAGGGAAAATGTAGAAAAAAAACAATAGAAAATACAAAAAAACAAAGAGAATAAGAGTAAGGAAATAAATAAAGTAAAGTGTTTCCCAATGAAAAAATTAATTGTTATTACGGGTAGAAATGTAAAAGCACGAGCAGAACCTAAAGAGTCACAGTGAAATGATGCTAGGAAATAAAAAGGGACAATAAAAAAAGACGCTTAAAAAGCACAAACAAGAAAACACTGTGTACAATTAAATTAAAGTATGATAAAGTACATGAAAAGAAAAAAAAGCAAAACGTAAATAAATATTGAAAACACCATAATTGTCAAAGAAGAGTGACGCTAAAATTCAAAACAAGTTAGAAAAATGATAAGTACAAATGACATAAAGCATAATACGAGGAGAGGCGAAACAAATACATAAAAAAAAAAGATCGTGAGAGGGTACTGAATAACAGGAAAAAAAAAAAAAAAAAAAGCAAACAAACAAGCAAAAACACACACACACACACACACACACACACACACACACACACACACACACACACACCGGTAGCTCAGTGGTTAAAGCGCTGGCTTCACAAGCCAGAGGACCGGGGTTCGATTCCCCGGCCGGGTGGAGATATTTGGGTGTGTCTCCTTTCACGTGTAGCCCCTGTTCACCTAGCAGTGAGTAGGTACGGGATGTAAATCGAGGAGTTGTGACCTTGTTGTCCCGGTGTGTGGTGTGTGCCTGGTCTCAGGCCTATCCGAAGATCGGAAATAATGAGCTCTGAGCTCGCTCCGTAGGGTAACGTCTGGCTGTCTCGTCAGAGACTGCAGCAGATCAAATAGTGAAACACACATACACACACCACGTAGTGTATTGGTTAGCACGCTCGACTCACAATTGAGAAGCCCGGGTTCGAGTCCCGGTGCTGAGAGGCAAATGGGCAAGCCTCTTAATGTGTGGCCCCTGTTCACCTAGCAGTAAATAGGTACGGGATGTAACTCGAGGGGTTGTGGCCTCGCTTTCCCGGTGTGTGGTGTGTGTTGTGGTCTCAGTCCTACCCGAAGATCGGTCTATGAGCTCGCTCTGTAATGGGGAAGACTGGCTGGGTGACCAGCAGACGACCGAGGTGAATTACACACACACACACACACACACACACAGAACTATCCAACAACACTCCCTGTCTATAAAAAGAGAATAAAGGAGAAACGTCGATAGAGCGAAAAAAAATCTTTAGTAAAAAATAGAAAAATAACAGTAGAGGAAAAAGCGCCACCTTTTTAAAGCGTTCTTCCAATCCAGTCTCTTCGTGTCCTCGGCTCCAGGATTCCTTAGAAATAAAAAGTCGAGGTAAAAACACTGACGAAGAGCACAAAGTGAGTCGAACACGAGTCAACACAAAAGAAAAAAAAAAAAAAAAAAAAAAAAAAAATCTGTGTAGATACGTATCTTTTGGGAAAACAACAACAATAACATAAGCAACTCAGCAAACAGCCAACTCTTAGTACATAGAGTGTACAAACAACCACACGTTATGAGAAAAAAACTTTCCCTTTTTCCAATCTGAATAAAACATAAGAAATATATAAGAACAACGCAAATGCACAACACAGCATTGTCACAAGAGAGAGAGAGAGAGAGAGAGAGAGAGAGAGAGAGAGAGAGAGAGAGAGAGAGAGAGAGAGAGAGAGAGAGAGAGAGAGAGAGAGAGAGAGAGAGAGAGAGAGAGAGAGAGAGAGAGAGAGAGAGAGAGAGAGAGAGAGAGAGAGAGAGAGAGAGAGAGAGAGAGAGAGAGAGAGAGACTGAGGGAGGCGATGGCATAATGGATAAAGTGGTGAGCGTGGAATCGGGCAGACATCCATGCGTAGGTTCGAATCCCACCACGTACAGCCTTAAACACTGCCATTTGTCGAGTGGTTTAAAGTTGCCTACATGTCACCATGATACCCAGGTTCTAGGTGGTTACACCCAAGGTGAGCTTGGGTGGTGATATGGGCCCTAATATGGGTACCACTATAAATAAAACTGCTTGCGCCACTAATGCGCGGAAGCTGAACAGCGCTTCCCATACACTCTTCCAGTGTGCCTACAGGCGCTATAGACCTTAACGTAAAAAAAAAAAAAAAAAAAAAAATATATATATATATATATATATATATATATATATATATATATATATATATATATATATATATATATATATATATATATATATATATATATATAACACTGTCAGATACATAATGAATATGAAGTGAATAGATTTGGTACAAACTAAATATAAAGATATAAAGATTAATATAAGATACACGAGAGATGACGATGAGCTAAGATTATTAAAGTTATACACAAATAAAAAATAATACAAGTGCAGGTCCTGTTGAGACATCAGCAAAAGTTGGTTTGTGTTCCATTTCTTGAAATAAAACAATGAATTTCACCGTTCTCATTTTTTTTCACTGATTTTATATTGAGAGGAAGGGAGGCAGGAAGGGAGACACAATAGCTGCCAGTGTTCTCATCACATTTCACATTTAATTACTGTAACAGACATTTTTTTCTTTTAATTTTCTTTTAACCATGAATTGTTTTTACATCATGTATCCATCTTATCAATCTGTGATTTGGTGTGTACATACTCAATTATAAAATTGTTCAGCTACCTTTGTTGCATTTTTGTTATCATTATTTTTATTATCATTAATATTATCATTATTATTATTATTATTATTATTATTATTATCATTATTATTATTATATATTATTATTATTATTATGATCATTATCATTGTTATAACCCTTGTTATTATTATCATTATCAACAAGAACAGCATATTAATCCCCGTCATTGTGAACAGCAGAGCATTCTTAATATTCTACTATTTTCTCAAAAGTACAATAGTACAGCAACATTATTACCCGCCCTAATAATGGACTTGTAAAGAAATTGTGATAACAGGACAGAACAGGACTTGGTCGGGCAGTACAAGTTGCCTGGGTGAGGCAGCCACGGGTGGCAACTCAGCAGCAGCTGTGTGCTCACAAAACCAGCTTGTGTTTCTCTTGGTGGAAGTCGTGTTTGTTGAGGCCACAGTGTCTCCCGCCACGTCCTGTGTGTCACTGGAGGGTCAGCGGCTCTGTTTAGCTTCCCGCCCGTCACCTGCCGCCCCTGCTCACTGCTTATTGTTGCCGCACAACTCAGTGCTACTCAACAACTCCAATACTTGTAGGCTAAAGCAGCCACGTGGAAAATACCTCTAAGACAACAACAACAACAAATATCAATGATGCTAATAATAATAATAATAATAATAATAATAATAATAATAATAATAATAATAATAATAATAATAATAATAATTGTTACGGCCCGGCCGTAACATACTCCACTACCATCACCTCCTCCGCTTGCTACCTCGTTCGCCACCTCTCCACCTCCCCTTCCACGTCATCGTCTCATGAACCTTCCACGTCACCGTCTCATGAAGCACCGCTACTGTCCCGAAGTTGGATTCACGCGGCCCCATTCGACTCAAGCGGAAGTGTTAAGCAAGCTTCCTGCTTTCTGGAAGTGAGTCGAGGTCAAGGCCTCAATTAGTGAACACAACGCCTCTTGGACTACCGTGAGATCCACCTCACCCAGCACTTCACCACTGCGACACCTCATAAGTATCACTTCCCCTCGTCCCGTTTTTTCCACATTGCCTCCATATAGGATTAGTATTATTGTTAGGTATTAAGTTGGGTTCTTTATTGTTGTATTTATTTATGTGTTATATGTATATGTGTATGTCAGTTTCATGTGTTTCATGTTATATCTATATGTGTATGTCAGTTTCATTGTTATTGGGTTATTAAATAGCTTTTAAAGTGCCCCCTTTGCATTTCCTCACCAGTTGAACCTGCAGTGTTTTTTTTTTTTTTTTTATTGTTATTGTTCACCGGCTCCCCGATGCCAATCTTACCCGTTTAACCGGTGAACGTAACAATTGGCGACCGTGACAGGACCATTATAACCCTTGTTCAGTGTTCCATTTTTCCAGTGACTTTTTTTCTGTGATTACATTATTTTTTTTGTGTTTCTGTGGTGTTGTGACTTTGATGTGTTTTTTCTGTGACTTACTCTGCGTGTGGTTTAAATTTACCTTTGTGCGATCAAGTGGCTCCTTTTGGGTTAAAAGTGCTTCGTGACTTTCATTGGTATCGCATAGCAGTGGTAGAGCAGGAAACCAGGTAGAAAGGCGTGTTCACCGATAGCACTTATCTCTATTTTTGCACATAGGCAGGTGTGTAATAAGTGTTATCCAAGTGTTGGGATCATCATATGTTCATGCGAACCCTCAATCCCCTCACTTCGCGGATCATTTTTCTCGCTAGTTAGAATTGGCCATTTTAACTAGTCTCTCAGACTAATCCGCCTCCTTATCAATAACAAGTCTCAGTACAATTCGCTCCTCACTCTCAAGTCTCGTAACTAGAGTAATCCGGATCCCTCTTAATGCCGTAATTCTCTAGTTTACCCCTCATTAGTGATTGTACTCATAAGTGTTTACTTAAGTATAATCTAGGTAATTTCAAGGTTGCCTTTATTATCACTCTGCCAAGTTCCTCACTTAAGTAATTCGCTTATCATTTTTTGTTTGTTTAACATCTATTTAATATGGCTTCCGCTCAGTTTAACGTTGAAGATTTTGTGCTGACCCTTCTCTGGAACAACTTAAATATGCTAATATAAAGAAGGACCAATGGAAAGCCATCGCTAAACATTTTGATGTTCCCATCACGTCTCAGATGACTAAAGAGGTCATTAAGAATGTAGTTGTTGAACATCTAGTGCAAGAAGGTCAGTTGCTAGGAAATGCCATAGAAGAGTTAACTCCCATGTCAGCCTCTACGAGGACTATAATACACAGTCCCCAGGAAGAACAGGATAAGAGTAGGATAAGTCAGTGGGAAATTGAGAAGCTTAGACTAGAATACCGGATGCATGAAAAACAAATGCAACTACAGGCAGAAAAAGAAGCGAAAGAAATGCAACTACAGGAAAAACAAATGCAACTACAGGCAGAAAAGGAAGAGAGAGAATTTCAGTTACAACTTAAAAGGCAGGAGAAAGAGTTAGAAATTCAGGAGTTAACTCTACGAAATGACGCTAAGTTTAGAGGGGAAGAAATAGATATAAAGAAAAAGTTAGCAAGCTTTAATCCCGCTACAGCTGCTCCGCTAGTTCCCCCTTTTGATGAATCTGATGTTGACGGGTCATTTCGCGCTTTTGAGAGCATTGCCAATAGGAATAAATGGCCCAAGGATCAGTGGGTGTCTCTCCTTGTCCCTAAGCTAGTAGGAAAAGCTTACAGGGTATACAACGGCCTTAGTGATGAGGTAGAATATGAAGAGATCAAAGGTAACATTCTAGACGCCTACTCTATCACTTCTGATGGATACAGACAACAGTTCCGAAAGTATGTGAAACCAGACTCTCACACCTATGTTGAATTTGCTAGTGAAAAACTAAGACAATTTAAGAAATGGTTAGCCGCCTTAACATTACCACCTTTTCGGAGTTGCTCAATCTAATGGTCCTGGAAGAATGGAAGAACAAGTTACCCTTTAATATTCTGAGGCATGTGGAAGAACGGGAGAGAGTGATCTTATGTCTGCCGCTAAAGTGGCTGATGCGTTTGCTTTGTTGATGGGATCCCTGGGTAGTAGAGGTCGTGGTTCACCATCTAATGTTAGGTCCTCCTTTGGGGAAGGTTTTGGGGGCGCGGGTGGTAAGCCGACCGGATTCTCGCCAAATGCATATAATTCCCCCTGGTGTACATACTGTAAGAAACCAGGACACACGATCCAGAAATGTAGACACCCAAATTGCAAGGCCTCTCAACGTCAACCTTCTTTTGTGGCCCCTAAACCTAACACATTTGAGAACAAGAAACCAGTGGCCCTAGCTAACCCTGTCAACTCTCCTCTAGAACTTTATGACTCGTACATGTATCAAGGTAAAGTGTCCCTGACTGATGGTAAAGACAAGGCAATAAATGTCAAGGTTCTGCGTGATACAGGTGCTGCCCAATCCATCTTAAGGGAAGATGTCATCCCTAACATCAAACAGGCTTTCACTGGGAGAAGGTGATCCTTACAGGTCTCGAATCACAGCTCTCCTATCCCTTGGCTAATATTAGCTTACAGTGCCCTTTCATTTCAGGAGAGGTTGTGGTAGCCATTAAACCTGGTGAACTGCCAGTACCGGGGGTACATCTTGTACTGGGTAATGATCTTGCGGGTAACTTGGCTGTTCCAAACTTAATTGTTCTTGATTCTCCCTTAACAGAAAGTCCCACTAAGACCCTGGACGAAACATCCCCTCACTTCTTCCCAGTGTGTGCAGTCACCAGGTCTCAGTCCAAGTCCCCTGCCCTTTCATCACCTCCTCCACCAATGATTGCCTCTACTGACAACTTGTACAATAACATCATTTCAAAGGAGAATTTGATTAATGCTCAGGAACAGGATCTCACTTTGGCTAAGATCAGACATGTTGCCAGTGAGACAAAGGATATGTCTAAATTGCCTTGTTTTTATTATCAGGAAGGAGTCCTGATGCGTGCCTACAGACCTCCTGAACTGAAACAACTAGACACCTGGTCAGAAACACATCAAGTTGTCATCCCTTGTCTGTAAGACCAGCCATTATAGAACTAGCTCATGATGGATTGTCAGGTCATCTAGGCATCCAAAAAACCTACAAGAAGGCTCTTCAACATTTTTTTGGCCAGGAATGAAAAAGGATGTGTCACACTATGTAAAAACATGTCACATATGTCAAATTGTGGGTAAGCCTAACGAACGCCTTGTGCCAGCTCCTCTGACGCCTATTCCAGTTCAGACGGAGCCCTTCGAAAAGATCGTTCTAGACTGCGTAGGGCCCTTACCCAAAACCAAACGAGGGAATCAGTATTTGTTAACCCTCATGGATCCCACTACCAGGTACCCTGAAGCATTCCCTCTTAAGAACATCACATCAAAGACCATTGTAAAACATCTAATACATTTTTCACCTCGGTAGGAATTCCAAAACAAATTCAGTCTGACAAGGGTAGCAATTTCACTAGCAATTTTTTCCAACAGATAGTGAATGAGCTAAACATCGACCATGTAACCTCCTCGGCTTACCACCCCAATCCCAAGGCTGTCTGGAGCGGTTTCACCAAACATTAAAATCCATGATGAAGAAGTATTGCTTGGAGCATCAAGGAGACTGGGATGAAAGTATCTCTTTCCTTCTCTTCGCTTTAAGAGAATCTCCTCAAGATTCTTTAGGTTACTCCCTTTTGAATTACTCTATGGTAGACAGATCAGGGGGCCTCTCAAAATATTAAAGGATCAATGGTTTACTCAAAATACTCCTTCAAGCCCCAGTGTGTCTGACTACATCAGTAACCTTAAGAATAAAATCAGTGAAGTCAGATCTTTTGCTAAATCAAACTTCCTCAAATCTCAAACTAAAATGCAACAAAATTCTCTTCCCAAATCTGTCATGAGAAGTTTCAAACCAGGAGACAAGGTTTTACTTTTCTCCCCACTCCAGGCAATGCTCTTCACAGTAAGTTCATGGGACCTTATGTTGTGGCTCAAAAACTAAGTCCATTAAACTATGTGGTCCACACTCCTGACCGTCGTAAGGATTCCCAACTAGTTCATATTAATCTAATGAAACCTTACCACTCCAGAGAACCAGAGGACGACTTGTCTCGCACTGTACCTGTATGTCTGGTAGGGAAGGAGTCTGGTCCTGTGCCCCCGAGGAAGAGTCCGACATCGAATTCCTCTTCTCGTCACCTAAAGGACGCCCCTCAAACAGCCAAATCATGTCCAACCTTGATGAGGTTTTTCTTTCCTTAACACCTTCACAACAGTCTGATCTTAAAAAGTTATTGCTAGACTTTTCAGAAATCACAGGTGACCTTCCAGGACTTTGTACTACTATCCAACATGATATAACATTAATATCTAATGACATCAAGCCTATAAGACAACCAGCCTATCGCATTTCACCCATTAAAAGAGACTTGATGAAAAAAGAGGTAGACTATCTGCTCTGTCATCACCTTGCAGAACCTAGTATATCCCCTGGGCTTCTCCTGCCTGTTAACATCTAAGCCAGATGGTAGTAGTCGATTTTGCACCGACTACAGGAAATTAAATAAAGTGACGGTGCCAGACTCCTACCCATTGCCCTTGATAGAGGACCTTATAGATAGCATAGGAGTAGCCAAATTTGTAACCACCATAGATTTACTTAAGGGTTACTACCAGATTCCCCTCTCGGACGAGGCCCGAATAATATCCGCCTTCATCACCCCCTTCGGGCTATATCAATACACAGTGATGCCCTTCGGCTTGTCTAATGCTCCCGCCACCTTCCAGAGGGCTATAAATTACACCATCCAGGACTTGGAGGGAACATCTGCCTATCTGGACGACCTAGTGGTGACTTCGGACGACTGGGTGACACATCTGACCCATCTCTAGAGGCTGATGGGTCGGTTGCAGGAAGCCGGTCTTACAATCAACCTGACCAAGTCCACCTTCACAGTCTCATGAAGCACCGCTACTGTCCCGAAGTTGGATTCACGCGGCCCCATTCGACTCAAGCGGAAGTGTTAAGCATGCTCCCTGCTTTCTGGAAGTGATTCGAGGTCAAGGCCTCAATTAGTGAACACAACGCCTCTTGGACTACCGTGGGATCCACGTCACCCAGCACTTCACCACTGCGACACCTCATAAATATCACTTCCCCTCGTCCCATTTTTTCCACATTGCTTCCTTATAGGATTAGTATTATTGTTAGGTATTAAGTTGGGTTCTTTATTGTTGTATTTATTTATGTGTTATATGTATATGTGTATGTCAGTTTCATGTGTTTCATGTTATATCTATATGTGTATGTCAGTTTCATTGTTATTGGGGTATTAAATAGCTTCTTAAGTGCCCCCCTTTGCATATTCTCACCAGTTGAACCTGCAGTGTTTTTTTTTTATTGTTATTGTTCACCAGCTCCCCGATGCCAATCTTACCCGTTTAACCGGTGAACGTAACATAATAATAATAATAATAATAATAATAATAATAATAATAGTAAAATTAATAATATGATAATTATGATAATACAATGATAAAAATGATGATGATGATAATAATAATAATAATAATAATAATAATAATAATAATAATAATAATAATAATAATATCAAAAATAATTAATAATATTAATAATGATGATAATAATGATAACGACAACAATAATAATAATAGCAATAATATAGCGAAGCGAGCCAAGGGCCTCAGTGAACAAGTGAGGGTGAGTGCAGCAGGCGCGTCGTGCTGCTGGGACACCAACACACACTCAGAAAGAAAAACCTCACTTTTTCAGTGCGCAGTGTGCGCCGTTTATCACTAACTGTGGAAAACAGCGCGAATGATATTACAGAACTAACAACTCCCTCACACATCAAATTAGGAACAATTACTGTCCACTTACGGGCACAAAACAATTACGAGACAAAACAAACAGCAGCACTCTGCTCTGTCATCTCTGCTGCCAATTATCACACACTAATATATTTGCCTGTGTCTCTTGTGAGCCTTGAGAGAGAGAGAGAGAGAGAGAGAGAGAGAGAGAGAGAGAGAGAGAGAGAGAGAGAGAGAGAGAGAGAGAGAGAGAGAGAGAGAGAGAGAGAGAGAGAGAGAGAGAGAGAGAGAGAGAGAGAGAGAGAGAGAGAGAGAGAGAGAGAGAGAGAGAGAGAGAGAGAGAGAGAGAGAGAGAGAGAGAGAGAGAGAGAGAGAGAGAGAGAGAGAGAGAGAGAGAGAGAGAGAGAGAGAGAGAGAGAGAGAGAGAGAGAGAGAGAGAGAGAGAGAGAGAGAGAGAGAGAGAGAGAGAGAGAGAGAGAGAGAGAGAGAGAGAGAGAGAGAGAGAGAGAGAGAGAGAGAGAGAGAGAGAGTTATGAGCACACTGGAAGAGAATTAGAATATAAATGAATAAACAAATGAAGGTGAGTAAAAGAAAAATAGGGAAAAAATAACTGAATGAATAAGTGAAATAAAAAAATAAGAAATTGGAGTAAAATCAGCAAATGAAGAAAGAAAGGATTGATGGAAAAACGGAATGAATGAAAAGAAAGAGGGAAGAATGGAGGCAAAAGCGAAAAAAAACAAGAAGCGAAATTTTTGGAAACAGAAGAAAAATATAGAACAAATACTACACCGAATAGTGGATGAATGTGAAAAGAAGGAAGATGCGAGGAAGGGAAAGTAAGAGAGGAAAAAGAAAACAACAAATGGAAGATGAAAATAGTGATGATGAACAGGATGAAGATAATAATGAGGAGGAGGAGGAGGAGAACACTGCATGAGCGATGAGGACAGGTCAATGAAAGCCATGCAGCCAACTGAGGGCGACAGGCGACAAATGGTGGTTCATGATTGATGATTGAGCTGGCATGGGAGGCGGTGCTGTAGTAAAGGAGGAGAACGAGGACGAGGACAAGGAGGAGGAGGAGGAACCACAAAGACAGATGAAGAATACACAAGGGGACATTCAACAAAAGGCCAGATGATGATCGACTGATAAAAAGAATACCCCCAAAATAGCAAGAACAAAACACTTTGACGTCAGAGCGTGTTGAAGGAAGGATTGGAGACGGGTGTGTATCTGTAGACGTGTACTTAGGTGTACATGAGTGAGTACGTGCACCACACAGGAGTGTTACCGGAAAACATCTACTCGTATTTCCGGGTTTTATTCATCAACACAAAGTCACAATTACAATTATTTCAAAACGTGTTGAACGGAACATTCCACAACTTTGTTCCATCAGTCCGTTGTTGTCAGCGTTTTTTTTTGGGGGGCCGACACTTTAGCGGCGCGCAATTAAAAAAATGTCGCCCCACTACAGTGTCGGCTTTATCACATTCCTTTCCCACTCACCGAAAAAGTTTCCTGAAACTTGTATTTCTATTTTTATTCATGTATATTTTGCATCATTATCTACTCCGTGAGTATTTTTCACGTACTCGATTATTTACACGCTATCAACATTTGGTGAACCCGCACACCTTCCTTACTGAGGCAGAGTGCTGAATGGGGTGTGTGAATGTTTTCAGGAAAGAAACTGAATGATACACATACTCGCGCGCTCGCGCACGCTATCACAGACACACACACACACACACAGAGACAGAAAAAAAAAGGAGACAACAAATAAAAAAGAATAAAGAAGGAAGTGAGACGCTATGTAAAGGAAACAAGGTAGAACACAGGAATGAGAGAGAAAAGCAAGGAGGAGAAATTTAAGTACAAGTGCGGAAAAGAACAGAGAGGTAGAGGAAGCTTTCTCTCTCTCTCTCTCTCTCTCTCTCTCTCTCTCTCTCTCTCTCTCTCCAGTTCTTCTGACGCGGCGTAGACCAAGCTAGATCTGGCCTTTCTATCAGTTTGTTTCTGTCTGTGTTTCGTCTGAGCAAGGCCAGTCTGTTGTCGTTTTATTGTAACCTTCAGTTTCATGTGGTTGTCTGAGCCGCCTTTAAGGGAATTCCAGCCTAGCATACAGACAAATTGAACTATAATTCATATAATTTTGGCTCACACCATTAATTTCACAACGCGTATTCCGTCATGATTTATAAGGAACAATTTGGTTATTAAACACTGCGAGAGAGAGAGAGAGAGAGAGAGAGAGAGAGAGAGAGAGAGAGAGAGAGAGAGAGAGAGAGAGAGAGAGAGAGAGAGAGAGAATGTGTGAAGTGACTTATGAATAAAACATGGGCTAATGGTAGCAGGAAAAGACGCGTTATCTTCGACGGCAAGAAACGATTTCTCTACCCTCTTTCTTTCCTTTTGCCACTTTATTCGCCCTTTCTCTCTCTCTCTCTCTCTCTCTCTCTCTCTCTCTCTCTCTCTCTCTCTCCTTTCACTCTCACTCCTTTCCATTCCCTTCTTTCCTTCCTGACGTGGCTTATTTATTCCCACTTCCTTCTCTCACACACTCATTATTCCTGGCTCCCTTCCTGCAAACCTTCCTCCTCTCATTAACTTCTCCCTTCCTCTTTTCCTCCCTTCCGGTTCTTTTCAATATGCGTCCCCCCTTTCATTTCTGACCGTCTCCCTCTTCCCTTTTTTCTGCTTTTCTCGTCTCATTTCCAATTCTTCGTCCTTCACCTTGATCAAGAACAAAATATACAGAGATAGAAAGAAAAATGTGAAGGGTTGCAGATGTGCAGGAAGGACTCTCTCTCTCTCTCTCTCTCTCTCTCTCTCTAAGGAAATATTACTAATCTCGGACCTTCCAATCACAGAGAGAGAGAGAGAGAGAGAGAGAGAGAGAGAGAGAGAGAGAGAGAGAGAGAGAGAGAGAGAGAGAGAGAGAGAGAGAGAGAGAGAGAGAGAGAGAGAGAGAGAGAGAGAGAGAGAGAGAGAGAGAGAGAGAGAGAGAGAGAGAGAGAGAGAGAGAGAGAGAGAGAGAGAGAGAGAGAGAGAGAGAGAGAGAGAGAGAGAGAGAGAGAGAGAGAGAGAGAGAGAGAGAGAGAGAGAGAGAGAGAGAGAGAGAGAGAGAGAGAGAGAGAGAGAGAGAGAGAGAGAGAGAGAGAGAGAGAGAGAGAGAGAGAGAGAGAGAGAGAGAGAGAGAGAGAGAGAGAGAGAGAGAGAGAGAGAGAGAGAGAGAGAGAGAGAGAGAGAGAGAGAGAGAGAGAGAGAGAGAGAGAGAGAGAGAGAGAGAGAGAGAGAGAGACTTGTAGCATGAAGAGAGTGGAGAGGTGGAAGAGACAGCAATGAATGTTCAGTCAGAGGCGTATATATTGGAAGATAAAGATTGTGAGGTACGGAGGTCTAGGATGGTATAGTGTGGACAAGGAAAGTGGAACACACATCGAGCAAGACCTGATGGACTCAGACTTGTAAGGGAGCTACAGAAAGTCTAGTGGCTGAGAGAGTTTTTGACCAGATATAGGTAACCTCAGAGGTGCGCGGCGGACTCGATGTGAAGCCCCGTCATTGTGTGAGGAGGATTAGGCGGAGACAGATGGAGGAGAGAGGGCATTAGGGGGCGAGTCACGTTCAGTCGATTCTAGCCCAATCCTCACAGGGACGCCTATATATCTGAGCAGATGGTGGCGACCAGGAAAGAGAGAACA
>NW_025541467.1:7500-23289 GCF_017591435.1 Portunus trituberculatus | reverse complement strand
GGGACGCTCAGGCTCTGGGTGAGGTGGTAGTGCAGCATCTACTAGCCGTATGGCGCGGCGTTGGATGCTGTCCAGTCTCCTTCTGTGTGTGGCGGCACAGGACATCCAGGAGAGAGCTGCGTATTCAAGGTGGGGCCGCACCTGTGCCTTGTACAGCAGCAGTCTCCCTTCCTGTCGAGGAAACTGGCGATCCTTCTGAGAGCGGAGATCCTGTGAGAGGCTTTCTTGGCAATGGTTTTGACATGCCTGTCAAACCTCAGCCCTCGATCCACCTCCACTCCAAGTATCTTGACGTCATCTTGGAGTGGGAGAGCAGCAGCGCCAAAAGACAACTTTCCTGCCATTGCTGCCATGGCGGCTGGGGACCGAGAGACAACCATTGCCTGTGTCTTCTCCGGCGCGAATGTCACTTGCCAGCGAGCACCCCACTCCTTTATCACTCGTAGCTGCTGATTGATGGCCTCAGCAGCCCGCCCACTGTTCTGGCGTGGATAGGTATAGGAGAAGGTGCAGTCATCAGCATAGGCCATGACTCCTGGCAGTAGCTGGAGAAGATCATCCACGTAGATATTCCACAGGAGTGGGCCAAGAATTGAACCCTGTGGCACTGATGCCTCCACAGGCAGGGACTCAGATGTTTGCCCGTTGACAACCACCTTGAGGCTTCTCTCTTGCAGGTAATTTCCCAGGAGTCGTAGCAAGCCACCCTGGATGCCTTTAGCACGAAGCTTTTCTAGTAATCCGTTGTGCCATACTTTATCAAAAGCTCCTGCTATGTCCAAAGCAACCACTATAGTGTCCTTGCCGTCGTCGAGGGCGTCCTGCCACTGCCTGGTGAGAAGCACCATTAGGTCGGAGGTTGACCTTCCAGGTCTGAACCCAAACTGTTGGTCTGAGAGGAGGGCATTGTCCTTGAGATGGCTACACACCCCTCTCTCTCTCTCTCTCTCTCTCTCTCTCTCTCTCTCTCTCTCTCTCTCTCTCTCTCTCTCTCTCTCTCTCTCAGTGTTTAATAACCACATTGTTCCTTATAAATCGTGACGAAATACGCGTTGTGAAATTAATGGTGTGAGCCAAAGTTATATGAATTATAGTTCAATTTGTCTGTATGCTAGGCTGGAATTCCCTTAAAGGCGGCTGAGACAACCACATGAAACTGTAGGTTACAATAAAACGACAACAGACTGGCCTTGCTCAGACGGAACACAGACATAAACAAACTGATAGAAAGGCCAGATCTAGCTTGGTCTGCGCCGCGTCAGAAGAACTGGAGAGAGAGAGAGAGAGAGAGGTTGGTGGAGGAGAGCTTCCCCTCTACCTCTCTTTCTTCTTTTCCACACTTGTATTTAGATTTCTCCTCCTTGCTTTTCTCTGTCATTCCTGTGTTCTATCTTGTTTTCTTTACATAGCGTCTCCCTTCCATCTTTATTCTTTTTTTATTTGTTGTCTCCCTTTTTTTTACTGTCTTTTTTTTGTCTCCTTTGTGTGTGTGTAATTCACTGTTTGATCTGCTCCAGTCTCTGACGAGACAGCCAGACGTTACCCTACGGAACGAGCTCAGAGCTCATTATTTCCGATCTTCGGATAGGCCTGAGACCAGGCACACACCACACACCGGGACAACAAGGTCACAACTCCTCGATTTACATCCCGTCCCTACTCACTGCTAGGTGAACAGGGGCTACACGTGAAAGGAGATACACCCAAATATCTCCACCCGGCCGGGGAATCGAACCCCGGTCCTCTGGCTTGTGAAGCCAGCGCTCTAACCACTGAGCTACCGTGTGTGTGTGTGTGTGTGTGTGTGTGTGTGACTGTGTGTGTGTGTGTGTGTGTGTGTGTGTGTGTGTGTGTGTGTGTGTGTGTGTGTGTGTGTGTGTGTGTGTGTGTGTGTGTGTGTGTGTGTGTGTGTGTGTGTGTGTGTGTGTGTGTGTGTGTGTGTGTGTGTGTGTGTGTGTGTGTGTGTGTGTGTAATTCACCTCGGTCGTCTGCTGGTCACCCAGCCAGTTTTCCCCATTTCGGAGCGAGCTCAGAGCTCATAGATCGATCTTCCGGTAGGACTGAGACCACATCACACACAATACATCTGGAAAGCGAGGCCACAACCCCTCGAGTTACATTCTGTACCTATTTACTGCTAGGTGAACGGGAGCCACACATTAAGGGGCTTGCCCATTTGCCTCGCCGCTTTCCGGGACTCGAACTCTGGGCTCTCGATTGTGAGTCGAGCGCGCTAACCACTACACTACGCGGTGTGTGTGTGTGTGTGTGTGTGTGTGTGTGTGTGTGTGTTTCAATTGTGTGTGCCCACCCCAGATGGGAACCGCCTTGTCGTGGTGGGGGGGTTGCGTGCCCCTGTGACCTGTCGAGCTAGGCTAAAGGGGGCTTAGGCCCCGGCTCTGCCCTTTCGAGAGGGAGAGGGCTACCCATGCTAGTAAGGTCGCCAGTGAGGGGCCAGACTAAATGGTTCCTACGTAGGCTGCCAGTGGACCAGCGGAGCCACCCGCTGGAGGGATCGCCCAATAGGGGCCGTCATGTGCTGGATGGTTGGGTGTCCAGGCTGGGATGCTTTGGGAGGGGGGTCTTGGCTTTGTCGTGGACAAATTTTCTGCATCATGTGGGGCCTTTTTTTAACACGATTGGTCCGCATGGGGACGAGGTACCCGTCCACGGCAGCCAGCGCTCGCTCCCATTGTCGTCCCAGTAGGTGGTTTCCCTAGCCCCTGGAGCTAATCTTTTGTTACTGTTTTTTTATGAGAAAACACAAAAAACTTTCAGGTTCTCGTGAGGTGGCTGACCTGGCCCACGAGACGTCATCTTCAGGTCTGAGTGGGAAGGAGGATTCCCCTCCACAAGAGCCTCCCGTAGCAGTATCCTGTTCTGGGAGTTCTTCTGAGGGACGTATTTCTGCTGCATATGACTCTTTTTTTATGGTAAATGTTAACCCATCATTTTCCTATCACGCCTTGCACTCACTTCTCAAGGTGTATGGCACGGTTCTTCGCATTCGACTTGTTTATGATAAGGATTTTCCATCTAACCGCTGCTATGTGACTTTTCTGTCATGTGACGAAGCCCGTATGGCTTATGAACATGTAGCATCTCTGCTCCTTGCCGGCTCTGGCTTCAAAACTGAATTTCTCCAGTCACGTAATATTTCAGACAGTGACATGGATTACATCCCAAATGTTTTTGAAAACTATTTAGAGAATTCAGTTCCAGAAGTTTGCCACATCCCGCCTCCACGTTGGTTTGTGGCGTACTACAGAAATGGGCGCGGAAATTTCATCCATGCCTCATGGTATTTGTCCAAAGAGATCGGCACGATTCCTGAGGGGGAATCTGAAGAAGTACGGGAAGGGGTGCTAGTGCGATCTAAAGATATTACGCAAGCGAGGATGTTGCAACATCTCCCATGCCCTTCTGACAGCATGTTTGAGACTCATCCCTTCTTTAATTATAGCAAAGGTTGTGTTTATAGTCAAGATCTTTATGAATTTGCAGGAGAGGAAATACTAGCAGTGTGTCCTAGCTCAGTCCAAAGGGTGACTAAGATAAGGAACTCTTCCAACATGGTCCTTCTCACCTTCTTAGGTTCCACCCTCCCAGACCGTGTTTATATCGGTCCTATCAATCTTAGGGTGAGACGTTTTGTCTCCCGTCCTCTTCAGTGTTTCTCGTGCTACGGCTACGGTCACGGCAAAAGCTCCTGTAAGGAAGCTGCTCGATGTGGTAATTGTTCTGCACTAGATTCACACTCTGAGGAGCATTGCAATGCTGCTGCCTATTGTTTCCATTGCCATGATGCTCACCAGGTACATTCCAGGCAATGCCCCAGGTATCACCTGGAGCAGGACATTTTACAGTTTGCTAACAGCCAATTCATTAGCCTTGGTAGTACCCGTCGCGAACTCCTGTACCGCCAGAAGGATGGTACTGGTGCGACATCCTATGCTTCATTGGCCGCTCGCTCTTCTCGTCACTTGATTATTTCTAGCCAGGTGAGTCATGGGCAGCCCATTCAAAAGGCTCGCCCGTCCACTGCACCTAAATAGTCATCTTCAAGCTTCTACAGTGGAACTGTAGAGGCCTTCGCGCCTCGTAGGGGGAACTCCGAGCTTTATTGTCGGAGTTCTCTCCAGCCTGTGTAGCTCTACAAGAGACTATGCTAGGTGATAGTACTTATTCTAGTCCTCCTGGCTATCGTGCCTTTTTTAGCACTCCTTTCCCTGACCAGGGCCACCACGGTGGTACAGCTACTCTAGTCCGTCAGGATACACCTGTTGTCCCTTTACAACTTAACTCTCCCCTTCAGGTGGTTGCAGTTAAGGTTTTTATGGGACGATCCTACACAATTTGCAGTTTATGTCTACCTCCTCGGCTTCCTGTCTCCAGGGGTGAGCTTGACGGCCTGGTGCATCAGCTGACTCCATCTTTTCTCTTGTTGGGAGATTTTAACGGCCGTCACCCATTGTGGGATGAAGGTGCTAGTAATCCTCGTGGGGTTTTAATTGTTTCTTTTATTGAGGATGAGGGATTGGAGATTTTAAATTCTGGGGATGTCACACATTTCCACAGTCTTACTGGGACTACTAAGTCCCGTTCCTTGGTGGAACGCAGCATGCACTAAAGCTGTGAAAGAGAAACGGGCAGCTTTCTCTCGTCTTTGGCGACATCGTGGGGACCCGCAGTGAATGGAAGCTTTTCGGCGATGCCGAGCTCGAGCCCGCCGCGTTTTGAAAGAGGCACAAAGAGCCTCGTGGAAAGCCTATGTCTCTTCCATAAACGTCCGCACCCCTCTTACGGATGTCTTCAACAAAGTCCGCCGAATTGCTGGGTATTCTGCTCCTTCCCCACCAGTTTTGTTATCTGCTGGGCGGACGTTGGCAGACCCTAGGACTGTCGCCGACCTCTTCGCGGAGCACTTTGCCAGTGTTTCCTGGAGGCATCCTGCAGCCCCGGGCGCACGTCACCGCCAGAGAATGGAATCTCTCAACATAAACTTTTCTTCCGCTGGAGGGGAGTCTTATAATGTCCCTTTCTCTGCTTCCGAGTTGCGGACTGCTTTGTCTCAGTGTCATGACTCTTCTCCTGGTCCAGACGACATTCCTTATGCCTTTTTGCGTCACATGTCTGACCGTGCTTTTAACTTTTTGCTAAATCTTTATAATATGATTTGGCATACCGGTGACTTTTCATCTTCTTGGGTTGTGGCAGTGGTTCTCCCATTTCCTAAGCCTGGGAAAGATAATCTCCAGGCTACGAACTACCGTCCTATATCTTTGACATCCTGCATTTGTAAAGTGTTAGAAAAGACGGTAAATGTAAGATTCATGTGGTACTTGGAGAGGGGAAGTACTCGTCATCGGTACAGTACGGCTTCCGAAAGATGAGGTCTACTACTGATGCTCTTTTATCCCTAGAGTCTTCCATTTGTGAGGCCTTCGCTAATCACCACCATCAAGTAACAGTCTTTTTTGACCTGGAGAAGGCCTACGACACGGCTTGGTATCATGGTATTTTACAGTTTTTGTTTAATTTTGGCCTTCGTGGCCACCTTCCTCTTTTTATCTAACAGTTTTATTCAGACGTTTTTTACGGGTTCGAGTGGGGAGTGTTCTCTCTGAGGCTACTGCTCTAAATGATGGCGTTCCACAGGGAAGTATTCTTAGTGTTACATTATTCGCACTCGCCATAAATGGTGTTACTGATATTCTCCCAGATGGCATTCACAGCTCCTTATATGTTGATGATTTATGTATTTCTTTTGCTGCTGCTAGGATGTCACTGATTGAGCGCAAGCTCCAACTGGCGATCAATAGGGTGTCCAGTTGGGCCAACATGAACGGTTTTCGATTCTCCACCTCGAAGACCGTAGCAATGTATATTTGTCGCAACCGTGGTGTCCATCCAGACCCGGATTTATACCTCGCCAATAGATGCCTCTCATGCATGGAGGCGACTCGATATCTTGGCCTTTTGTTTGACAACCGTCTCACCTGGGTTCCCCATTTCCGTTCTCTTAAGGTGTCTTGACGGCAGGCATTATCCCTTAAGTCACACCTCTTGGGGTGCGGACAGGGACACTTTGCTGCTGCTTCATCGTACACTAATCCTTCCTAAGCTGGAATACGGTTGTGAGATCTACTCCTCTGCAACGGATGCACGGCTATGCACGCTTGACTCCGTGCATCATGCTGGGGTCAGCTTGGCTATGGGTGCATTTCGGATATCTCCAATTCCTAGCTTATTAGTGGATGCTGGCTTCTGGCCGCTTGACCTCCGGCACCAGTCTTTGATGCTCCGGTGTTGGTTTCGCACCCACCGTCTTCCTGATTCCGTCCCTTGTCTGTCAATATTGCGGGACTCGCGTTCGCAGGCGTATGTCACTCGACCGAGTCTACCTAAACCTTTTGGCCTTGGAGTGGTAAATCTTATGGCAGACTTATCTATCGACCCCACTCCTGTCCTCTCTTTCCGGCTCCCACGAGTTGGTTATTGGCAGCTTCCTGTTGTGTCATTATGCCCTCCTGCCATGGATGGCAAGAAGGATTTTCTGCCAGATCTGTCCCACACACGGTTTTTAGAACACTTTTTTTTTATCCATTCTGATGAAATCCCCGATTTTACTGATGGTTCCAAATCCGACACAGGCGTTGGGTTTAGTGTGGTTTTCCCCTCTTTTTATCGGTGTGGCAGCCTTTCTTCAGTGGCGTCCGTTTTTACTGTGGAGCTGTCTGCCATAGTCCTAGGTTTACAAATCATTTTTACTCTCCCGGTTTCGTCTTTTACAATTTTTAGTGACTGTCGCAGTGCTCTTACTTCTCTCTCTTGCACTATATTCCTTAACCCTTTGGTTTTATCAGCCCTGGAGTGGCTATATCTTCTTACCCAACGAGGATATTGTGTTGGATTCTGTTGGGTCCCTGGTCACGTAGGTGTTTCAGGGAATGAACACGCAGATCGCCTCGCTAAAGAGGCAGCAAGTCGCGCTCCATCTCCTGCCCCTGTTCCGTCTCGAGATATATTTCCTCTAATTCGTGAGGCAGTTGCAGCAATTTGGCAGAGGAGATGGCTAACGGGGGTAGCAACTTCGAAAATGGGAGAGCTCACTACTTCCTCTATCCCTCAGTGGACATACACCCATGTCCGGGATCGCCGTGCACAGACTTTATTGGCGCGACTGCGTATAGGTCACACGTACCTTACAAATAAGTACCTGTTGACCAGGGACCCTCAACCTTACTGTGATGACTGCCTGGTGCCGCTCACGTTGCGGCACATACTAGTGGAATGCCCCAGTTTGACTGATTTAAGACACCTCTACCGCTGTCGCGGTAGAGATAGCGGTGTCTATTATATCTTAAAGGTCCTTGGACCAGAGTGCCTGGCCCAGGGCCATGACTTTTTAAGTTTTTGGGAGAAGCTGGCCTTCTCCCAAAACTGTGAAATTTATCTTATTTTATTTCTCTTTATTGTTTTATTTGGTTTTAGTTTTATAGTAATTTGATTTTTCTTTCCTCTTTTACTCTATTGTTTTTAATTATTTTTAATTAGTTTTTTTTGTATCTATACACATTAGTTTCATATCATTTACTGTAGCGGCGCCATATGACCGTCGTTGTTGCGGCGCTATCAATTAAAATCCATCCATCCATCATTGTGTGTGTGTGTGTGTGTGTGTGTGTGTGTGTGTGTGTGTGTGTGTGTGTTTGACAGCCAGCAGACAGCACGGGCCGCACACTTCCCAGGGTCTCCTTTCCGCAGTGTGAGGAGGTGCGTTGTGAGACTCTGCTGTGTTGTCAAGTGTTTGCAACTCAAGTGTTTATATTAGAAGATTAATAGTTTGTATTTCTTTTACAACTGGATTTGTTTCCAAGTGTGTGGGAATTATGTTGTGTTGCGTCGTGTTCCTACTCTCTTCAGTGTTGTGTTTACAAGACTTGAAATTTAAGTATCCCTCAACTAAAACTGACATGAAAGCAACAGCACGCTGTGTAAGCATTTGTTTTCAATTGTTGCAAACTTTGTATCCACCTGAGCTGAATGAAGGTTGCGATTCGCCGCGGGAAGTTTTGTTCCCGAAGCTTTGCTTAGTTTGTTCCAGTTCAATTGGCAGCAAATTGCTGGTCTGGAGAACATCGACTTTGTGTTGAGTTGTTTCCAGAGAGCTGTTCCCTCGTGAGGGGCATACCAACCGTCAGTGTGACGGCAGGGTGTGGAGTGACGTGTGTTCTTTTTCTGCCGTGACACTCGTATTTCACTCAATAATTGCTTTACCAACATTTTTCTTTGTGTTAATGACACCTCTCATTTCCCTCTGCTTCAATATTTATCACTTTGCCCACGTTCTTTTCATTCACTCCCCACTTTCTCTCTTGTGACTAGTATTTTTCTTTCCTTGTTTCTGGTTATGTCGCGTAATGAAATTGAGTACATACTTCATGTGCGTTACACCACAACACCAGTTCACTTTCCACTCTCCCTTTCCTTTCTTTTATCTAATACAACCTGTTAATTCAGGTCACTTTTTCTTTCAAGACATGCAACACAATTGTTTTGTTTATTTAAGGTCTTTTGTTCTTTTTTACCTTAGATGACTAATTGTTATTTCCTCGCAAACTGTATTTTTGTTCTTATTAATCTCTCTCTCTCTCTCTCTCTCTCTCTCTCTCTCTCTCTCTCTCTCTCTCTCTCTCTCTCTCTCTCTCTCTCTCACTTTAACTTTGATTTAACGCAACTTCTCAACAATCTCCGTAGGGAAATGGTGACAGTAACAAAGTACATTATTGTATTAACACTATGGAAAGAGAAGTAATGTGATAATAAACACAACTAGTCATATCTCAAGCAGGTGATGCAATTAAATAACTTTTGAAGAAGCTTCATGTTTATTTGTGGCCTTTTTTGCGCTGCGTAAAACAAAGACAATTACTGTCGCTAAGAGTATTAATAACTGGTCCTTTTGCTGTGAAGGGTCTTCTAGCATGCATGATAATTGTTATAGTCTCGATAAATGGCACTTGCATCAACACCATCTACCTCGTTGAAATGTACCGCAGTGTTCTATTATTCATGAAAACTATGTTTTAGTGATTGACAATTTGCAGCGCGGGACACGGCAGCCTCCCGCGTCGTCCATCTCGCCAAAAGCTTAATGATTCTTTCCTTTATGTTCATCACTCGGCTACTGCACACACCGGAACAGCATAAGGTTTGCATTGTGTAATTGCTGTTTACCTTGTCCTTGTTTTGCATCTCATGCAATGACAACAGATAAACACCAGGCCTCGTTTCGGAGTTACAGATATGTCAATAATATACAACACAATTTAATTCCAGTGTTTCTAAACTGTTAGCAATTTCATATGATAACTGTTTTTGTGTTGCCATTTTAGAGAAAAAATCATAGTCAGGGATGGCTCACATGCGAGTGAAAGTGCTCTAGATATAAGGAAAAAAAAAAAAACAGCAGCAGAAATAAAGACCACCATGAGACTGATGTCCCTCCTCAAGGAGAGAGTGGAGGAGTGTAACTTCCATGTGACCTTGGTCTGTGGAGGCTGGCCATAGCACTGTTCCTGCTGTTTCTGAAACAATAACAACAAAAACAATAACAACGATAACGACGACAACAAATTTAAATACTTTTACTACTATTACTTCTGCAACTACTACTACTGCTACTGCTACTGCTACTGCTACTACTACTACTACATCTATAACTGCGGAGTATTAGACGCATCACTGTTGAAATAATGCCAGTGTGTGATTTTCCTTTCCTGATTTTTTTGTTCCAAACATGGGCCGTAAAGACAAGCCGCAGTGTAAACGCGCCGGTGTGTGCATGAGGCGTCATTCCGTTAATGGGTGGGCGGCGAGTGAGGTGCATTGCATTACGCTGCTGGAAGGAAATGGATGAGGTTCATTGTGGAGAAAAATGATTATAGTGGAGCGCCGCGTGAGAGAAAAATGCAAAAGAAAAGAAAATATAGCATTTTCTGGAAAAGAAAAAAAAAACATTGAATATTTGTGATGGGTGATGTGTGGGTGATGAAAAGGTTAGGTAGTGAGCAGCTGAACGTCCTGGGAATGGTGTTCATCAACAAACAAATCCTACAGTACTCTTACTGCAATGGTCGACTCGGGGAGTAGCGCGACGCTGAGTGACGCGCGGCCTGCAAGTGTGACCAATGAACACACTGACGCCACTCACTCAATAGTCGGCTAGTTATTGCTTACCACTCACACACTAGTCCAATAATGGAATGCAAAAAAACATCATTTTTCATCAGGGAAAAAATATGTTAATATACTCGTACATGTTAAAATTCAGTGCGAGCGTCTCTCTCTCTCTCTCTCTCTCTCTCTCTCTCTCTCTCTCTCTCTCTCTCTCTCTCTCTCTCTCTCTCTCTCTCTCTCTTTTTTTTTTTATTTAAACACAACTTTATACAAAAGAACATGTACCCAAAGGCGCACTGTCGTGTGCTACCTATTCTAAGGGTACTACAATCTATTTCTCTACAATATTTACAAGACTTAAAAATAGATAATATACAAGATGGTCAGCATGTAAATGGAGCACTATTCGTTTCACTTCACTATCACTATTCACGCACTGCACTACACTGAGTGTCACGTCACAAAGAGTGTCAGAGGAGTTGGCAGTGTCTGTCTCCACTTATGTGCCATCAGTTTGACACTGTGAGTGTTCATCTCCTGGACGTGAGGCACCGCGGCCGTGAACAAGTTCCACATCCTGGAGACGCGTCCTGCGAAGGTGCGTTGATGCTGACACCCGTGGGATCGCGGCACCTCTACGGCGTCACCACCATTGAGCACCGTTCTCGTGCTCCGTGCGGTGACTCTTAGAGGATGACGCAGCCCTGCCAGATGTGGCACTCTTTGCACCTGTGCCTTATGGAACACTACGATCGCCGCCACGTCTCTGCGGTGTTCCAGTGAATCAAGGGGACGCTCAGGCTCTGGGTGAGGTGGTAGTGCAGCATCTACTAGCCGTATGGCGCGGCGTTGGATGCTGTCCAGTCTCCTTCTGTGTGTGGCGGCACAGGACATCCAGGAGAGAGCTGCGTATTCAAGGTGGGGCCGCACCTGTGCCTTGTACAGCAGCAGTCTCCCTTCCTGTCGAGGAAACTGGCGATCCTTCTGAGAGCGGAGATCCTGTGAGAGGCTTTCTTGGCAATGGTTTTGACATGCCTGTCAAACCTCAGCCCTTGATCCACCTCCACTCCAAGTATCTTGACGTCATCTTGGAGTGGGAGAGCAGTAGCGCCAAAGACAACTTTCCTGCCATTGCTGCCATGGCGGCTGGGGACCGAGAGACAACCATTGCTTGTGTCTTCTCCGGCGCGAATGTCACTTGCCAGCGAGCACCCCACTCCTTTATCACTCGTAGCTGCTGATTGATGGCCTCAGCAGCCCGCCCACTGTCCTGGCGTGGATAGGTATAGGAGAGGGTGCAGTCATCAGCATAGGCCATGACTCCTGGCAGTAGCTGGAGAAGATCATCCACGTAGATATTCCACAGGAGTGGGCCAAGAATTGAACCCTGTGGCACTGATGCCTCCACAGGCAGGGACTCAGATGTTTGCCCGTTGACAACCACCTTGAGGCTTCTGTCCTGCAGGTAATTTCCCAAGAGTCGTAGCAAGCCACCCTGGATGCCTTTAGCACGAAGCTTTTCTAGTAATCCGTTGTGCCATACTTTATCAAAAGCTCCTGCTATGTCCAAAGCAACCACTATAGTGTCCTTGCCGTCGTCGAGGGCGTCCTGCCAATGCCTGGTGAGAAGCATCATTAGGTCGGAGGTTGACCTTCCAGGTCTGAACCCAAACTGTTGGTCTGAGAGGAGGGCATTGTCCTTGAGATGTCTACACACCACCTCTGCCACGACCCTCTCAAACACTTTACCCACCACTGACAACAGGGATATGGGTCTGTAGTTTTTTGGGTCCGTCCTGGAGCTTTTTGTGTACAGGAACTACTCGAGCCTCCTTCCACACTGAAGGCCAGACGTTTTCCCGTACACAAGTTGTGAGGACTTGGGTGAGAGGGGCAGCCAGTTCCTGGGAGCATCGCTTCAGCAGGTGCGGGCTGATGTCATCAGGGCCGGTGGCTTTCTGTGTGTCCAGCCCCCGCAATAATCGCTTCACCTGCTGATGCGTCACCTCCACCATGGTGACAGTCTTCTCACATTGCTGGACCAGCTGAGGCGGTGGCTGCTGTGGATTCCCGACCTTCATTTTTCCAGCAAACAAGGAAGCCAGCAACTGTGCCCTCTCCTTACTGCTGGTGGCGACAGTACCGTCCTGCTTGCTGAGGGAGGGATGGATTCTTGGTGGCCAGTTCCTTGTTTGTCCTTAACAAGAGACCACCAAGTTTTGTTTCCTACGCCAGTGCCACACAGTTTCCGGCGCAGGCTTTCCTCCCACTTTTTTAAGGCCCACTTGCTGGTTACCACCATCCTCCTGCATGCAGCCCTGTGCAGGTCCTTGTTGCGCCGAGTCGGGTTCCTCTTGTAGCGGAGCCAGGCAGCATACTTTGCCTCGGCAGCAACACGGCAACGGTAGCCAAACCATGGCTGATCCGTCGATCTGGTGGTGTATTCCCTGTGTGGGACGTGGCGTCTCTGGAGGGCGAGAAGGTGAGAGGTGAGTGCAAGGGCTTCACTCTCTGCTCCTCCCTGTAGCAGAGTGGCCCATGGGGTGTGGGTCAGGTCGCGGCGCAGGAAGCCCAGTCTGCTTTGTTCCACAGCCAGATGGTGCGGGTGGTGGCCTCGTCCTGAGCCACGCCCACTTCCAGCTGTGTCAGTACAGCGTGATGGTCAGAGCTGCCCACGAGCCCCAGCTGATGACACTGAAGCTTGTCTTCCTGGTAGTCTGAGATGACAGGGTCTAATGTCCCTCCTCGTTCATGTGTGGGAAGGTGACATGATCTGTCAGACCCTGCACCTCCAGGAGATTCTCGTAGGCGTCTCTTTCCAGGTGGTGATTGAGATCCCCCACAATCAGCTCTCTCTCTCTCTCTCTCTCTCTCTCTCTCTCTCTCTCTCTCTCTCTCTCTCTCTCTCTCTCTCTCTCTCTCTCTCTCTCTCTCTCTCTCTCTCTCTCTCTCTCTCTCTCTCTCTCTCTCTCTCTCTCTCTCTCTCTCTCTCTCTCTCTCTCTCTCTCTCTCTCTCTCTCTCTCTCTCTCTCTCTCTCTCTCTCTCTCTCTCTCTCTCTCTCTCTCTCTCTCTCTCTCTCTCTCTCTCTCTCTCTCTCTCTCTCTCTCTCTCTGAAGGAGAAGGAGAAGGAGAAAGAAGAAAAGAGTAAAGGAAGGAAGAAGTAATCCTGAACAATGAGATAGAAGATGATGCAAAAGAAGACACGATCGTGAAGTATGGAAAGAGGGAAGGAAGAGGAGGAGAAGGAATCTTTGAGAGCACAGAATAAGGAAAAACTTGTCATCTATACATTAGTAATATGTATACAACTTTTAAGTGAGAAGTGGAAAAGGTGAACACGGGAATATGTTGCTTGTTGAGGAGAGTCAAGAAAGGAAATGGCTGAGAAGAGATGTAGTTTAGATGATGAGCGAATGACATCCCAGGTTGTGGTGAGTGAATGACAGGCGTGTGGTTAGTAAGGTAAGGCAGAGGAAAGTAGCGGGAAGAGCATAAGAGACGGAAACGAAGAGGATTAAAGAATACGGGCGAGGAGTAGATTAGGATTAAATAAGAGAAAAGGGACAGTAATTAAGGAGAGGACGAAAGAGTGAAAGGTGAAAGTTAAAGTAAGAATGGTGTGTATAGAAAAGAGAACATGAAAAAAGAGAAAAGGGAAGAGGAAGGCAGGCGGACAGAGAGGCAGAGTGGCATAGAGGTAGAGAAGTAGAGAGGTAAGAGGTAGTAGAGAGGTAGACAGGTAGATAGGACTTGCATTGGCGATGTTAACACTGCGCCGGTCACATTGAGAAGGGCTTGCAGTGACACTGAGCGGAGTGTGTGCTTTTGTTATTGTTTCTCCTAACTGATGTGTTTATACCAAATCATTAACTTACTTTTGTTTGGCTGTTTGCAGGAAAAGCAATGCAAAGTAACGAAACCAACCATTGAAGGTTTATTGTGCATTTTTATGCGACTATATATTGCAACTTTGATGATTCATGTATATTGATTCGCTTCATTACAACAAAAAGGACAGGAACGGAAAAGTGAGTTAGATTTGTTGTTAAAGCCGATAATAAATCAAATGTATATGAAAAGCAAGAGCAGTGTACTTATTTAGTGGAATCCGGTGTTATTTTGTGGAAATGTTTAAAGTCATGAAAACCGAAAGCGAGTGAGGCTCTTTCCAACTCACTGTTGCTTTTGTGGAGTATGAGAAGAATAATGCACTTTATAAAGTCAGTGTTAAAAAGCAGAGTATTAGCAGTGATAATCTCCTGAGTGAGTGAGCACATCAGAAAGACAACATGCTTTCCCCGGCCATCACAATGATAACGTGAAGATGTTGCTACATGGGGCGGTCCCTGAGCCAGCGAGCGAGGTGTTCGCAATAGTTCAGCCACACGCAGCGAGGAATGGAGAGTGAGGCGGACAGACAGTCAGCACCAGTAGAGGTGCAGCTTAACACTTATGAAAAGAATGTTTTATAAACCCTGCAAGTGTCAAAGCTGTGAAGGCGTCGCTAACACTGAAGCCAATCCCAGGGCCAATCCCTACATGACTGACGGAACACCTGCACCTTTTCCTGTGTGTAATTCACCACCACGGTCGCCTGCTAGTCACCCAGCCAGTCTTCCCCATTACGGAGCGAGCTCAGAGCTCATAGACCGATCTTCGGGTAGGACTGAGACCACAACACACAACACACACCGGGAAAGCGAGGCTACAACCCCTCGAGTTACATCGCGTACCTATTTACTGCTAGGTGAACAGGGGCCACACATTAAGAGGCTTGCCCATTTGCCTCGCCGCGCCGGGACTCGAACCCGGCCCTCTCGATTGTGAATCGAGCGTGCTGTGTGTGTGTGTGTGTGTGTGTGTGTGTGTGTGTGTTGAGAGAGAGAGAGAGAGAGAGAGAGAGAGAGAGAGAGAGACAGGAAGTATGACAGCAGCAAGATTGAGAACATAAAGATGAAAAAAAACTATTACAGGAAAGTTGTAACAAGCAGGATCAAGAAAGAAAAGAACAGGATCAACAATATATTACAAGGATGAGTAAGGCAATAAAAATCGAATAGAAAAGAAACAGAGAAAATAAATACAAGTAAAGGAAAAGGAAGATAGAGAAGGATGTGTGTGTGTGTGTGTGTGTGTAATTCACTGTTTGATCTGCTGCAGTCTCTGACGAGACAGCCAGACGTTACCCTACGGAACGAGCTCAGAGCTCATTATTTCCGATCTTCGGATAGGCCTGAGACCAGGCACACACCACACACCGGGACAACAAGGTCACAACTCCTCGATTTACATCCCGTACCTACTCACTGCTAGGTGAACAGGGGCTACACGTGAAAGGAGACAGCCAAATATCTCCACCGGGCCGGGGAATCGAACCCCAGTCCTCTGGCTTGTGAAGCCAGCGCTCTAACCACTGAGCTACCGGGCCGTGTGTGTGTGTGTGTGTGTGTGTGTGTGTGTGTGTGTGTAATGATTGTTACAAAGGAGGAAAGTAATGAACAGCAAGGGAAGTTGACGGTGCAGGACATCTAAGTGTATGTTAGTGTTGTCATTGTCGTTGTTGTCTTTGTCGTCAATGATGATTATGATGATGATGACGTCGTCGT
>NW_025541467.1:0-2500 GCF_017591435.1 Portunus trituberculatus | reverse complement strand
CACTCACTGTCTTTGTTGAGAGAGAGAGAGAGAGAGAGAGAGAGAGAGAGAGAGAGAGAGAGAGAGAGAGAGAGTTTGATAAGAAGTCCTGGGTTGGTGTGAAGTGGTGTTCTTGTGAAATTCTCTGTCTACATCCCCTACATAGTAGTACATCTTTGTGGTTTTGTTTTAAACCTGCTTATACAGGCTAGTATTTACCTTGTGACTGGCTTTTCTTTGCATACTTTGACAGCCTTCTGTCTGTTGGCAGTTCACCTGTCACTTCCTATTCTCCATTAACCCATGCACATATTTGGTCTTTAATAGGCTTGGATGATGAGCTCACTAAAGAAAATATTTATTACCATGAAATAAACAGTGTAACTTTCCTGACAAACGAAAACAAGCTTCATAAAACAGCTAGGTGGCGAGCTTTCTGGATCCACTGCGTCCTTCCACCTCGCGATTTTAAGGCGATCCTTCACTATTATAAAAGAATAGTAACTTACGTGGAAACATAACTATCGGTTTTCCGAGATTGACAATATTACTTGATGTTGATTTTAGTTCATACTATTCGTTGGTCACTCCAGCTTACGAAAATTATAAAATATTTCTTCGAAGGTCATGTGGAAGACACGGGGGCACCCATGCCTTCCCTTCGACCTTCCCTCTGCTCTTCGTTCCAATAATGACAGCGACTCTTGGTACCACATTACCTTCCCTTCTACCCTCGACCTTAAACCTTCGTGACTCTTGGTACGGGCCTAAAAGTTCTGTGCTCTACCGAGCTAGCTGGGCTTGTGTAACAGAGAGAGAGAGAGAGAGAGAGAGTACTGGAACGCATTTTTACCTTCAATTTTGCGTATGAGTAGACGATTTTATTTACAATAGGAAGGGTCTATGAAAGTTTAAAGTTTAATGTTCACTGTCTTCACTATTTTAATCCCCACATAAGTATGTGAAGCTTTATAAAATCAGCGAATACTGAGCAGAGTAGATATAGAAACGCGTTATGACACTAAAGAGGTTAATAGTTACGGTCCTTTGCGTTTTATTTCTTTATGAGAATGAGTGATGCAGAAGAAAAAGGCCTATCCCTCCTCTCTCTTTCTCTGTCTCTTTTCCTGAGTTACATAAGCCCGGCTAGCTCAGTCGGTAGAGCACGAGACTCTTAATCTCGGGGTCGTGGGTTCGAGCCCCACGTTGGGCGATCAAGTACATTTTGTTGCGTTCATTCGTGTCACAGTACTATTCAGTAAGTGACCAGCTTGCCGTGAAATACCCGGTGAATATATGATTCCTGGTCTCCTCTGCGCCATAAACCTCAATGGACACAGACACGCAAAGAGTGACACTATACCTTGTTCACTTAACCTTAACCTATATTCCTGGCGCCGAGGCGAGTTTAAAAGCTGGGCGCTGAGTGTCTGCACCCCTCTCTCGCTATAGTCTGACCAGCCTTAATTTACGGCCATGGGGGGGCGAGCGTCTCTGTACAGTGTTGCCACGTTTTCACTACTGTTCTGTTAATTCTCTCTCTCTCTCTCTCTCTCTCTCTCTCTCTCTCTCTCTCTCTCTCTCTCTCTCTCTCTCTTACTAAAGAATCAAAGGTAAGAGAGTCATTTATAATTGTATATATATATATATATATATATATATATATATATATATATATATATATATATATATATATATATATATATATATATATATATATATATATATATATATATATATATATATATATATATATATATATATATATATATATATATATATATATATATATATATATATATATATATATATATATATATATATATATATATATATATATATATATATATATATATATATATATATATATATATATATATATATATATATATATATATATATATATATATATATATATATATATATATATATATATATATATATATATATATATATATATATATATATATATATATATATATATATATATATATATATATATATATATATATATATATATATATATAGAAGTGAGTGGCACGAGGTCAGTCACGTCGCCACCACAATGTGTCAAGGCCACCAGCTGGGTGTGGAAGAGTTGCCGCTCACAAGTGAAAAATGCTTCTTCTTTTTTTACTTAGGTATTGGCATATACCTACTATTTTGTAAAAATAGAAACTACACATTAGCTTAGCTTACGAATTATGAATGCGATTATGCCTCACCCTTGAAATTACTGTAAAAGCCAGTAAATGTAAGCATTTTATCTTATAATTATAGCAACATCTGATACTACAAGGTGAGGCTATTCGGCCTGGCCAGGCTGGGTTCATCAGTATTGCCGCCACTCACAAGACTTCTACTATTTTTTTTTTTACTTTGGATAATAGATTATTTCTTTTTTCCATGCTCATTATCTTATATCTGTAACGCTGATATTATTACACACCCTAAACATACGCTAAGTACCATTATAAGTTACTACAGTTGAATATGTTGAATATGTATGCCATGTTTGTAT
>NW_025541466.1:0-42962 GCF_017591435.1 Portunus trituberculatus | reverse complement strand
TCCTCCTCCTCCTCCTCCTCCTCCTCCTCCTCCTCCTCCTTCCATCCTTCTCCACCGCCTCAATGCCTTGGAGCTAGATTGGATATTTTGTTTGACACTTTCTCGTGAGTGCAGAGGCAGGGAGTGAGTGAGAGGAAGAAGAGCCACCACCACCACCACCACCACCACCACCACCACCACCACCACCACCACCACCACCACCACCACCACCACCACCACCACCACCACTACCACCACCACCACCACCACCACCACCACCACCACCACCACCACCACCACCACCACCACCACCACCACCACCAACACACCACCACTACCACCACTACCACCAATGCACCACCACCACCACCACCACCACCACCACCAATACCACCACTGCCACCACCACCACCACCACCACCACCACCACCACCACCACCACCACTAAAAAACCACCACCATGTTTTCATTGATGCCAACCAGGGGGCCCACCACTTGGAGGTCACAGCCCAACCCCGCCAATGACCACCATCCAACCACATCAACACCACCACCACCACCACCACCACTACCACCACCACCACCACCACCACCACTACCACCACCACCACCACCACCACCACCACCACCACCACCACCACCACCACCACCACTACACCACCACCACTCACCATCACCACCACCACCACCACCACCACCACCACCACCACCACCACCACCACCACCACCACCACCACCACCACCACCACCACCACCACCACCACCACCACCACCACTCACCACCACCACCACCACCACCACCACCACCACCACCATCACCACCACCACCACCACCACCACCACCACCACCACCACCACCACCACCACCACCACCACCACCACCATATTACCACCACCACCACCACCACCACCACCACCACCACCACCACCACCACCACCACCACCACCACCACCAATTACCACCACCACCACCACCACCACCACCACCACCACCACCACCACCACCACCACCACCACCACCACCACCACCACCACCACCACCACCACCACCACCACCACCAAACCATTACCACCACCACCACCATCACCACCACCACCACCACCACCACCACCAACCACCACCACCACCACCACCATCACTACCACCACCACCACCACCACCACCACCACCACCACCACCACCACCACCACCACCACCACCACCACCACCACCAATCACCACCACCACCACCACCACCACCACCACCACCACCAACTACTACTACTACTACTACTACTACTACTACTGTTACTCCACTACCAGTATCACTGTAACAAGGACAGCCATTTACACACTTTCTCCCTACTGGCTTGATCTCTCTCTCTCTCTCTCTCTCTCTCTCTCTCTCTCTCTCTCTCTCTCTCTCTCTCTCTCTCTGTAAGCCTGTTCTTTCCTCTTCGTCTATTCCTTCACTTCCCACGTATTTATTCTCTAACAATTCTTTTTTCTTCTACATCCAACCCTGTTCCTTTTTTTCATCCTCTTTTTTCTTTCCCTCCGTTCATTGTTCTGTGGATTCTTTTCTTTTGCTCTCTTTTACTAGTTCACTTTCCTTATATATATGTTGTAGTTTTTTTTTTCCCTTTCCATCCCACTCTCTGCTTAAAAGAGTATCATTCTCCTTTCCTCACATGGTTTTCTATATCCTCTTCCTTCCAATATTCTTAACCTATTATTTTTTATTAACTCCGTATTTCCTTCCTCCTGGTTCATTAAAGACTGAAATCCCCTGCTGAGTTTTACCACTTACAATTCTTATTTATCTTTATTTCTTTCTTATTTTTCAAATTTCCCTTTCTTACCTTTCACATATTTCCCGCTCTCCAAATTTTCCTTCCCTCCCTTTCTTATATTTGTTACTCTCCAAGTGTGCCTTCCCTCCTCCTGTAGTACATCCTCAGTGCCTGCCTCCCTCCTCCCCTCGCCGGGCACTGGCGGCGCGAGGAGCACCACAGCCCGCCAGCACAAAACATTCCCCAAAGCTCGTGAACATTGATGGCTGTGTTCAGGCCGTTTACTAGATTACACAGCGCTGCTCCCTTCCTCAATTGGTCCCCCATGACTCCCCTCTCTCCCACTACAACTCTCCCTCTTCCCGTGGCAGTCATGTTCCTCTTCACTTTTACAAACTACCAGTTTGTTCGTCATGTCCTCTCACATCTATACAAGGCGCCGCTTGTACCGCCGCCTCTTCTGCCTCTCCTCCTTCCTGCATGTCACTGCTGCTCTGCTTGCCACCTGCTGCTGCACTCATAACAACACGGATTCTAGTGTTAGTGTGGCAACAACAATAACAATGACGACAATATCAACGACGACGTCATCATCATCATAATCATCATTGACGACAAAGACAACAACGACAATGACAACACTAACATACACTTAGATGTCCTGCACCGTCAACTTCCCTTGCTGTTCATTACTTTCCTCCTTTGTAACAATCATTACACACACACACACACACACACTACACGGCCCGGTAGCTCAGTGGTTAGAGCGCTGGCTTCACAAGCCAGAGGACTGGGGTTCGATTCCCCGGCCCGGTGGAGATATTTGGCTGTCTCCTTTCACGTGTAGCCCCTGTTCACCTAGCAGTGAGTAGGTACGGGATGTAAATCGAGGAGTTGTGACCTTGTTGTCCCGGTGTGTGGTGTGTGCCTGGTCTCAGGCCTATCCGAAGATCGGAAATAATGAGCTCTGAGCTCGTTCCGTAGGGTAACGTCTGGCTGTCTCGTCAGAGACTGCAGCAGATTACACACACACACACACACACACACATCCTTCTCTATCTTCCTTTTCCTTTACTTGTATTTATTTTCTCTGTTTCTTTTCTATTCGATTTTTATTGCCTTACTCATCCTTGTGTCAGATGCGCACATCATAAGTGAAATATGAAAAATATAAGAAACAAGAAACAAAGATATATGGAAGTATGCTAGTTCGCCAGTATGCGGTGTGTAACCGTATCCAGCCATAAAAGAGAGTAGGAAGGGCAGGAGGGTCAAAAGGTCATGTAAACATCCGGTGGTAGTGTTGTCGTCTTGGATGTTGTTCGTACCACACGTGGAGTTCATTTGAGCTTGTACTTGATTGGTGAATGGTACATTCTGAGGGGCGTGTTGTGTGGGTCAAGACACGCCCCATAAGTTCCTGAAGGAAATTGTAGAGGTTTTGAGAGAGAGAGAGAGAGAGAGAGGAAGCAGAGAGGACAACCGCGGCTCTAAGCGGGCCACCCTCGGCTGCATAGCTGAGGGCGGCGTTTTGTACTTCATATATAACCAGTAAGTGGAGCTTATAAGTTGCAATGCAGTCTTTGAGGTAAATTAGAATGGAGGAAGAAGCATGATAGGAGGTTTAGGTATTATGTGGTATTAGTTTATTATGGTTTATGTGGTTGTACTTTGGTTCATAATGACGTCGTTATATACTTGCGTTTTCATCTATGAGTAAGGGAATTTGTATACGGCTACCTACGTATGTGCATGTGTGTTGCTCTGACGAATAAGTTACATAACATATTTACTAGTGTGTAATTGTGTACGAAGTTAACGTGGTTCCATGTATGGGTACCAAGAGAAAGAGATTATTTGAGGGAAGTCACTTGTGTGGAGATATCAATATTTGTCATTATATTTCGGTGGTGTTACGTTGTCATTTTGTTGAACGGAGTCTGGTAATTATATGTGTATGGTAATATATTTGGTGGTACGTCATGTGGTTGCTTGCATTCATGTACCAAGTAAAGGTCATCCTTATATACGGGTAGCTGGGAAAAGGGGTAATATTGTACGTACTACGTATGAGATTTACGGAGAAATAAAGCACCGGGTTCAGATGTTGTAATACGTTATGAAGATATTGTGGATGATGTTTGAAGTGAAATCCGTTTTGATGCGAGAATATCTACGAGATTAATGCAGTTCTTAAGGATGTTTGTAAGAGAAATTGTAATAATTGCAGTGGAGAAGGCAACAGAAAGAGTTGTGATTGTTACTTGTCGGCGCCGTATCGAACACCTTATGTATAGATATTAGTTTTGTTAATTAAAGATAGAAAAAACCTTTGACTATTTATAGCCAGTAGCTAGACAATTTGTGCAACGTCGTGCAACAGCTCGGAGCACGACATGGTGGCAGCGGTGGGATCTAAATGTTGCACAAATTGTTGCATTGCAAAAAAAAAAAAAATATATTGCCAAATGTTGCAAAGTGTAATCTTGGAATTGGCGCAAGGGACAGTCATATTGATGGAAGATTAAAGTAAATTGGTTGAAAGTGCACGAAGTAGCTGTTGTCAATATCAGAAGTGGCATGGTTATTATAATATGAATGCATATCATTATCACTATTTTGTCTGAAGCTGAGTCGCCCGTGACGATCATAAGGTTTGTGTAAAATCCGTAGATTTTATTTAGTAATTAATTTCGATATTCATTAAAGATCATGTTGCGTGTAAGAGGTTATTCTTTCAAGTGGATGCTTTAAGGTTATATTTTGATTGGACGATATCTGAGTAATATGTTGTACGGTTACCTGTCGCTTGTTTCACCTAAGCCTTTACAAATCAAGGGGTAAACGAGGAGTCTTATTAGCGGGAGAGAAATGCGACAAAATATGAGATATAAAGAGTTTTTAATAAATTATTTAAGGTTCGTCTACATTATAATATGTGTATCATAAAGTAGTCAATGGAGTAACGATAACTGAGTGTCAAGGGCATAAATATTACGGATATGCGGCAAAATTCACAAAGGTAGACGAATTTGTTGTCGTTATGTGAAGGGAAACTTATCATATATAAGAGACGTGACATATAAGGATCTTTTTTTTTTCACACGAGTGTCGACTGTCAGAGGAAAATAGCAAGGGGTGTAAGCATATATTGTGGTTTATAGTAGGAAAATATGAAGTACTGAGTAAGACGATTTTAATTGCCCCATAGCGATAGAAACGAATAAAAAATGTGTAAATTGTATCATGTTTGGGAGTTCGTCGGATTATAGATGAAAGAATATTGAAGGTTCTGATGAAGGATATGGAACAAAAAGTGAGTGTCAAGTAAAAGAAGGGATATTGTGTGTAGTTGATGCGAAGAAATTTTTCTGTGAGAATAGTGTATGGGGAAGAAGATATAGTATGAGGGAATAATAGAAACATAGTAGAAATATGATTGAGATATACATCACTGCGGTTAAGGTTTGAGGCAAATATCAATATCAGAAGTATAGAAAATAAAGAAGTAATATGACTGACAGATGAGGTAAGTATTAAAATGGGATATCTATGTAAAAGGTTAATAGAGGAAATAACTGGAGAGTGTTAATATTGAAGAGAATCAAGAGCAGAGAAAGACATTTTGTTGTTACATATTGATCATACGTGTATTGTGAGTCTCTTGGGTTAATGAAAGGTAGATGAAAATATTTAAGGAGAAAAGGAAACGGTGAGTTGCGGGTCAATTTTATGAAATGATGGCAGGATATAAAGATGAATTAATATATACATATATTATGTCGAGTTGAGGATGCTACCACGTGCTGGGTAGTAGTTGAGTTGAGTAGGTAACACTGTTGTAACAGTGCTAGTTCATGCAATTGAAGGTTGCTGGCTAGATCCTAGTTCACCTTACAGTTTCTTTTCTCACCACCTTAAGGTTACTTGCCTCCCTCATGTCTTTTCTCTCTCAGTGGGTTAATTGAATATAAAGTAGTGGAGTTTTTAAGTGATAAGGTGAGAAAAGAAGCAAAATATATATTAAATGTTCAAGTACATGTGTAAAGCAAGGCCAACCTTCAATTGTTCACTTAAGAAGACGATTGTTGTTGTAAGGTCATGTTGGATAACATCATATTAGTGCCAGAAGTTATAAGTGCAAGAAATTATATGTGAGTTGTAGTATATGTAGCTACTTGGTTAAGGCGTTATTCAGTTCATAAAGGTAGAGACGATATGAATAACATCAGTAAAAGCAAGAATAAGAAGTAAATTAATGTCATTATGATACTATTGTGGCTGTTATAGAAACAATATGAATAACATCAGTAAATGCAAGTATAAGAAGTAATTTACAGTGTTCTAATGTGGTTATAAGTATTGAGAACAACTATGTTGAAATATAAAAGGAGTACTTTCGAGATGTTATACACATTAGCCAATATGCAAATATAAGTAGCTACGCACGGGCAGTAAGTTGGCGAATGTTATTGACATTGATATGATAATATCGTTGAGTCAGTAATATCGTGGAATGTGAGGGTTGATATTCGGCAACATGAGGTATATTTATGTCATGAAGAATATAATATGTGGGTTGCAATATTGTGTGAGAGTAGTGTTTAGGAAGGAAAATATTGGGAGGAATTAGATACATATCTATACTGCGTGAGGAATAGGTGTGAGGAGAATATATATCTAGGAAGAAAGGGATGAAGATGGATATTTGGATTAGAAAATATATATTGATATTTGTTAAGAGGTAATTAATAATGAGTTGAGGAACATACATATCATGGAAAACAATGTGAGGATTGAGTCAAGGAAAATATATATCTAGGAAGAAAACGAAGTGGGGATAGATATATAGGTTAGAAAAAAAAAAAAAAAAACTTAATATTTGTTATAAGGTAATTCATATTGAGTGAGGAAAATATATATCAAGGTAAATAATATGAGGACTGAGTCAGAATTCATATGTCAGGAAGGAAAACATATAATATTGCATTGATAATTGTTAACAAGACCATCATAGATCAGCTTGACATATGAAAAGGAATTAAAATTCATGAGGTTAAGATCTTATATAGATAGACGTAAAATCGATATTGCAGAGCCATAAGGATGTCATTCCCGGAACTACACTAATAATGTTAACATCAGAGTAAATATGATAGTAAATATGATATATATGTGTAGTAAGGAAACAAGTGTAAGTATGAAGGTTGATATAGAGTGAGGTAAAACGGAGTAAGCACATGATATTAAGACATTAAAGTTGCGAATTATAATGTGAAGAAAGACGCGTCAAACATATCATTCCTTGTGTGTACATTGACTCTTGTGCCTAGCAACACTTGAACACTTCGTGCCAACCTAGGGGCATAAGGCGTGTACAAGTGGTTGTGATCAACTAGGTGACAAGTTGTTTCTCTCTGGCCAGAAGTAAATATTAATATACATTATGTGAATGCCGGTCTGGGGATTGCCGATTCAGAAGAGTGGGGGACGCCCTGAAAGCTTCGTTTCGACAGTACCCGGCATGGTAGTGTTGAGTGATACACAAGGATATTAGTGGGCCCACTAGTGAATATGTTGAGTAAAGATATCTATCCATGGATTGATTTTAACATGTGCGTACTCGAGTCAAAATTAATATATCAAGAGTAGTCTGACTTATGAATATAGATGAGAGGATGTGAGGTAAATATGAGATATGAAGGCAAATAGTAAATACCAAAGTAAATATATGAATATATGGTCATGGGATGTGGATTCTGGAAAGGTTACGATGAGGTAAATATGAGATAGTGAGACGAGGATATTCATTATATTAGAAAAGTTTGCTGTGAGGATATTGAGTATATTAGAAAAGTTTGCTGTGAGGATATTGAGTATATTAGAAAGTTTGCTGTGAGGTTATTGAGTATATTAGAAAAGTTTGCTGTGAGGATATTGAGTATATTAGAAAGTTTGCTGTGAGGATATTGAGTATATTAGAAAAGATTGCTGTGAGGATATTGAGTATATTAGAAAAGTTGCTGTGAGGTTATTGAGTATATTAGAAAAGTTTGCTGTGAGGATATTGAGTATATTAAAAAGGTTGTGGTGAGGATATTGATTATATTAAAAGTTGCAGTGAGGATATTGAGTATATTATAAAAGTTTGCGGTGAGGATATTGATTATATTAGAAGAGTTTGTGGTGAAGATATTGAGTATATTAGAAAAGTTTGCGGTGAGGATATTGAGTATATTAGAAGAGTTTGCGGTGAAGATATTGAGTATATTAGAAAAGTTTGCGGTGAAGATATTGAGTATATTAGAAAAGGTTGCGGTGAGGATATAGGAAAAGGTGCATATGCATATATACGTCTGTGTAGGTCATGACTGTATTGGGCAAATATTATTATTGAGATAGCAACTTGATAAAATAAGATGAAGATATAGTGAACATATGCAAAGGTAAAGTGGTTATACATGTTCCGAAGGCAGAAAATTGGCGACAGTGATATTGATATTAGATTAATATGCAGGCATTTGAAGGTTTCTTGTTGATGAGGACGAAGATATATGACTAACATGGAAGTTAAGGTGTCTCTATATAATTTGGAGGGATATATGGCGATCTGGAAGATTTTATAGAGATTAGGATAAATGTATAGTAATGAGTGTTAATGAATGCCTTTATCTGTGATTTTGACGATATATGTGAAATAAGGGGTATATCTATGGGATTGAAAATAGATACAATGTGAGATGTCGTACTTAACACAACACAGGACATTTGGTTACAAGTCTGAGTTGAGCTATCGTGATATCGTAGGAAATCATCAGTGGTTTCAGTAGCTTTCACTTGATTATATAACATTTTAAAGGAAGATTTAAAGTTAATGCAAGGATTGTAAAGGTAATCAGTTAACGACGATAATGAGGAAAGAAGAGCTATTGATGAGGTATCAAGCGAAAAATATATAGAAGGACATTACTCCCCATCTTATCGTTAGCTATATGGTAAGGCTTGAAGGTGAAACAAGACGAAAATATATTAAAGAAATACGATATGGATGTTGACTATCAAGAGATTAATATGGACATTATATAATATGATGTAGTAGGAAAACACTGATATGAAAGGAGTACAAGTTGAAACTAAATAATGAAGTAAATATTAATGTTTAACCTGTGGAATACATACATGTGTTTCTTGTCTGTGTGCTGGTGATGATACAGAACGGTAATGGTTGAGTGTTTTAACAGCAAGCTAATATATTTTTTGTATTTTGATTTTCGAGTATAGTGCGTATATTACATATAAAGATAGATATCGTGACTTAAGGTGAGAAATAACAGCGTATTCCTTACACGGCAACTCAGAATCAGATTTATTTCTTGGTGTGGTAACATTTTCACAAGTGATGGATTTTCCAGTGTTTCAAGTGCTTATATCAACATATTACGTGGATCTGAGAGCAGCTATTTCTTATTGCAAGATTAATGCAATCTATATATCAGTACTTCTGAATCCATTGCGTCAGTTCATTTTCGACATCGTGATATTGTGCATGCTTACGGGATGTAATAATTTTTCTTGTGTTTTCTGTTATTTTGTATGAGACGTCACCCTTATCTGAGATAATGAGATAGTAATTCCTCCATATTTATGTATACACTTAGAAGTTTCACCATGTAATATGCTTTTAATAGTGATGTATTATGACTGCATTGCATACTTGAGTTCCAACTTACTTCTATTGAGAAATTCTGACGACACCTGAACGATGTCTACAGATGCTCTCCTTGATTGTTTCTGTATCTTGTAAGATGTTGATATATATCCTCTGAATAATATTGATATAATTTGGGATAATGAGCTGATTTCTTTTACAATCTATGATATGATATACACTCCTCCTAGTTATGGACATATATATGCATAATACTATGATAAATGTTGTCATAATTCCTCTGAATAACATAGGTATGATTTGAGATTGTGAGTTGATTTTATATGATTAATGCTGTATTTATACTACCTAATGATATATTTTCCTCCTAGTTATAGACATATCTTCATATCAAAGTAACGAGTATCGACTGCATTGCCATATCTTTTCCATTACCTTACTTTGTGTGTTGACATATTGTTACGTTCACCGGTTAAACTGGTAAGATTGGCATCGGAGAGCCGGTGAACAATAACAATAAAAAAAAACACTGCAGGTTCAACTGGTGAGGAAATGCAAAAGGGGGTCACTTTAAAAAGCTACTTTAATAACCCATAATGAAATTGACACATATATAACAAGAAACATGAAACACAGATATTTAACATGAAACACAGGAAAATGACATACACATATACATATAACACAGTAATAAATACAACAATAAAGAACCCAACTTAATACCTAACAATAATCCTAATCCTATATAGAGGCAATGTGGAAAACACGGACGAGGGAAGTGATACTTATGCGGTGTCGCAGTGGTGAAATGCTGGTGATGGTTGATCCCACGGCAGAACCAAGAGGCGTTGTGTTCACAGGTTGAGGCTTGGATCTCAACTGCCAATCCAGAAAACCAAGAGCTGGCTCAACACTTTCGGTTGAGTCGAAAGGGCCGCGTGAATCCAACTTCGGGACAGTAGCCGGGCTTCATGAAACGGTGACGTGGAAGGTTCACGAGACGGTGGCGTGGAAGGTTCACGAGACGGTGGCGTGGAAGGGAGGCGGAGAGGTGGCGAACGAGGTAACAAGCAGAGGAGGTGATGGTAGTAATGCATGTTACGGGCGGGTCGTAACATTTCCTCCCCCTTAAGACCTCCGTAATGGGCTCATGAAGGAGGTGAGACGGAGATCTTGATAAGGCGTCGGCGATGATGTTGTCCACCCCATCACCAGACACAGCACCTCGCAAAGGAAGAACCTGCAGAAGCTTGAAGCGCACATCGGAGGAGACGATGACGAGGAGGCGATACACGAGCCAGACAGCGGTGATGGTGGTGAGAGAGACCAGCCAGAACCAGATGAAAATGTAGATCTTCTCGTTGATGATGTTAACCGCCAGCACACACATGGTGTCGTGGGTCTTGATGGTTCCCGAAGGGCCGAACTTCCTGAAGGTGCACCTGGTGACTCTGGGGAAGATGCGTGTCATGGGATCGATGCGCTTCTCGGGGTCCATGTCAGGGAAGTTGATGACCTCCGTGCCGTAGGTGAGGAAGGTGCCGCCCAGGAACAGGTCGGTGAAGTAGATGTTGCCCTCCAAGTCCTGAGTTATGTAATATATAGCCCTCTGGAAGGTGGCGGGAGCATTAGACACGCAAAGGGCATCACTTGGTATTGGTATAGTCCGAAGGAGTGATGAAGGCGGATATTATTTGGGCCTCGTCCGAGAGGGGAATCTGGTAGTAACCTTTAAGCAAGTCTATAGGGGTTACAAATTTGGCTACTCCTATACTATCTATAAGGTCCTCTATCAAGGGCAATGGGTAGGAGTCTGGCAATAACTTTTTAAGATCAGACTGTTGTGAAGGTGTTAAGGAAGGAAACACCTCATCAAGGTTGGACATGATTTGGCTGTTTGAGGGGCGTCCTTTAGGTGACAAGAAGAGGAATTCGATGTCGGACTCTTCCTCGGGGGGCACAGGACCAGACTCCTTTCCTATCAGACATACAGGTACAGCGCGAGACAAGTCGTCCTCTGGTTCTCTGGAGTGGTAAGGTTTCATTAGATTAATATGAACTAGTTGGGAATCCTTACGACGGTCAGGAGTGTGGACCACATAATTTAATGGACTTAGTTTTGAGCCACAACATAAGGTCCCATGAACTTACTGTGAAGAGCATTGCCTGGAGTGGGGAGAAAAGTAAAACCTTGTCTCCTGGTTTGAAACTTCTCATGACAGATTTGGGAAGAGAATTCTGTTGCATTTTAGTTTGAGATTTGAGGAAGTTTGATTTAGCAAAAGATCTGACTTCACTGATTTTATTCTTAAGGTTACTGATGTAGTCAGACACACTGGGGCTTGAAGGAGTATTTTGAGTAAACCATTGATCCTTTAATATTTTGAGAGGCCCCTGATCTGTCTACCATAGAGTAATTCAAAAGGGAGTAACCTAAAGAATCTTGAGGAGATTCTCTTAAAGCGAAGAGAAGGAAAGAAATACTTTCATCCCAGTCTCCTTGATGCTCCAAGCAATACTTCTTCATCATGGATTTTAATGTTTGGTGAAACCGCTCCAGACAGCCTTGGGATTGGGGTGGTAAGCCGAGGAGGTAACATGGTCGATGTTTAGCTCATTCACTATCTGTTGGAAAAAATGGCTAGTGAAATTGCTACCCTTGTCAGACTGAATTTGTTTTGGAATTCCTACCGAGGTGAAAAAATGTATTAGATGTTTTACAATGGTCTTTGATGTGATGTTCTTAAGAGGGAATGCTTCAGGGTACCTGGTAGTGGGATCCATGAGGGTTAACAAATACTGATTCCCTCGTTTGGTTTTGGGTAAGGGCCCTACGCAGTCTAGAATGATCTTTTCGAAGGGCTCCGTCTGAACTGGAATAGGCGTCAGAGGAGCTGGCACAAGGCGTTCGTTAGGCTTACCCACAACTTGACATATATGACATGTTTTACATAGTGTGACACATCCTTTTTCATTCCTGGCCAAAAAAATGTTGAAGAGCCTTCTTGTAGGTTTTTGGATGCCTAGATGACCTGACAATCCATCATGAGCTAGTTCTATAATGGCTGGTCTTACAGACAAGGGATGACAACTTGATGTGTTTCTGACCAGGTGTCTAGTTGTTTCAGTTCAGGAGGTCTGTAGGCACGCATCAGGACTCCTTCCTGATAATAAAAACAAGGCAATTTAGACATATCCTTTGTCTCACTGGCCACATGTCTGATCTTAGCCAAAGTGAGATCCTGTTCCTGAGCATTAATCAAATTCTCCTTTGAAATGATGTCATTATACAAGTTGTCAGTAGAGGCAATCATTGGTGGAGGAGGTGATGAAAGGGCAGGGACTTGGACTGAGACCTGGTGACTGCACACACTGGGAAGAAGTGAGGGATGTTTCGTCCAGGGTCTTAGTGGGACTTTCTGTTAAGGGAGAATCAAGAACAATTAAGTTTGGAACAGCCAAGTTACCCGCAAGATCATTACCCAGTACAAGATGTACCCCGGTACTGGCAGTTCACCAGGTTTAATGGCTACCTCAACCTCTCCTGAAATGAACGGGCACTGTAAGCTAATATTAGCCAAGGGATAGGAGAGCTGTGATTCGAGACCTGTAAGGATCACCTTCTCCCAGTGAAAGCCTGTTTGATGTTAGGGATGACATCTTCCCTTAAGATGGATTGGGCAGCACCTGTATCACGCAGAACCTTGATATTTATTGCCTTGTCTTTACCATCAGTCAGGGACACTTTACCTTGATACATGTACGAGTCATAAAGTTCTAGAGGAGAGTTGACAGGGTTAGCTAGGGCCACTGGTTTCTTGTTCTCAAATGTGTTAGGTCTAGGGGACACAAAAGAAAATTGACGTTGAGAACCCTTGCAATTTGGGTGTCTACATTTCTGGATCGTGTGACCTGGCTTCTTACAGTATGTACACCAGGGGAATTATATGCATTTGGCGAGAATCCGGTTGGCTTACCACCCGCGCCCCAAAACCTTCCCCAAAGGAGGACCTAACATTAGACAGTGAACCACGACCTCTACTACCCAGGGATCCCATCAACAAAGCAAACGCATCAGCCACTTTAGCGGCAGACATAAGATCACTCTCTCCCGTTCTTCCACATGCCTCAGAATATTAAATGGTAACTTGTTCTTCCATTCTTCCAGGACCATTAGATTGAGCAACTCCGAAAAGGTGGTAATGTTAAGGGCGGCTAACCATTTCTTAAATTGTCTTAGTTTCTCACTAGCGAATTCAACATAGGTGTGAGACTCTGGTTTCACATACTTTCGAAACTGTTGTCTGTATCCATCAGAAGTGATAGAGTAGGCGTCTAGAATGTTACCTTTGATCTCTTCATATTCTACCTCATCACTAAGGCCGTTGTATACCCTATAAGCTTTTCCTACTAGCTTAGGGACAAGGAGAGACACCCACTGATCCTTGGGCCATTTATTCCTATTAGCAATGCTCTCAAAAGCGCGAAATGACCCGTCAACATCAGATTCATCAAAAGGGGGAACTAGCGGAGCAGCTGTAGCAGGATTAAAGCTTGCTAACTGTTTCTTTATATCTATTTCTTCCCTCTAAACTTAGCGTCATTTCGTAGGGTTAACTCCTGAATTTCTAACTCTTTCTCCTGCCTTCTAAGTTGTAACTGAAATTCTCTCTCTTTATCTTTATCTTCTGCCTGTAGTTGCATTTCTTTTGCTTCTTTTTCTGCCTGTAGTTGCATTTGTTTTCATGCATCCGGTATTCTAGTTTAAGCTTCTCAATTTCCCATTGACTTATCCTACTCTTATCCTGTTCTTCCTGGGGACTGTGTATTATAGTCCTCGTAGAGGCTGACATGGGAGTTAACTCTTCTATGGCATTTCCTAGCAACTGACCTTCTTGCACTAGATGTTCAACAACTACATTCTTAATGACCTCTTTAGTCATCTGAGACGTGATGGGAACATCAAAATGTTTAGCGATGGCTTTCCATTGGTCCTTCTTTATATTAGCATATTTAAGTTGTTCCAGAGAAGGGTCGGCACAAAATCTTCAACGTTAAACTGAGCGGAAGCCATATTAAATAGATGTTAAACCACAACAAAAAAAATGATAAGCGAATTACTTAAGTGAGGAACTTGGCAGAGTGATAATAAAGGCAACCTTGAAATTACCTAGATTATACTTAAGTAAACACTTATGAGTACAATCACTAATGAGGGGTAAACTAGAGAGTTACGGCATTAAGAGGGATCCGGATTACTCTAGTTACGAGACTTGAGAGTGAGGAGCGAATTGTACTGAGACTTGTTATTGATAAGGAGGCGGATTAGTCTGAGAGACTAGTTAAAATGGCCGATTCTAACTAGCGAGAAAAATGATCCGCGAAGTGAGGGCATTGAGGGTTCGCATGAACATATGATGATCCCAACACTTGGATAACACTTATTACACACCTGCCTATGTGCAAAAATAGAGATAAGTGCTATCGGTGAACACGCCTTTCTACCTGGTTTCCTGCTCTACCACTGCTATGCGATACCAATGAAAGTCACGAAGCACGTTTAACCCAAAAGGAGCCACTTGAACGCACAAAGGTAAATTTAAACCACACGCAGAGTAAGTCACAGAAAAAAAACACATCAGAGTCACAACACCACAGAAACACAAGCAATCACAGAAAAAAGTCACTGGAAAAATGGAACACTGAACATGGGTTATAATGGTCCTGTCACGGTCGCCAATTGTTACGTTCACCGGTTAAACTGGTAAGATTGGCATCGGAGAGCCGGTGAACAATAACAATAAAAAAACACTGCAGGTTCAACTGGTGAGGAAATGCAAAGGGGTCACTTTAAAAGCTACTTTAATAACCCATAATGAAATTGACACATATATAACAAGAAACATGAAACACAGATATATAACATGAAACACAGGAAAATGACATACACATATACATATAACACAGTAATAAATACAACAATAAAGAACCCAACTTAATACCTAACAATAATCCTAATCCTATATAGAGGCAATGTGGAAAACACGGACGAGGGAAGTGATACTTATGCGGTGTCGCAGTGGTGAAATGCTGGGTGATGGTTGATCCCACGGCAGAACCAAGAGGCGTTGTGTTCACTGGTTGAGGCTTGGATCTCAACTGCCAATCCAGAAAACCAAGAGCTGGCTCAACACTTTCGGTTGAGTCGAAAGGGCCGCGTGAATCCAACTTCGGGACAGTAGCCGGGCTTCATGAAACGGTGACGTGGAAGGTTCACGAGACGGTGGCGTGGAAGGTTCACGAGACGGTGGCGTGGAAGGGGAGGCGGAGAGGTGGCGAACGAGGTAACAAGCAGAGGAGGTGATGGTAGTAATGCATGTTACGGGCGGGCCGTAACAATATCTTTTCCACTACTGGTCAATATCATGCTCTCCCTGACCATATATATATATAGTTAATTATTCTCTCTCTGCAAAGCCCTTCTTGTGAATATTGAGGTGCAGACGCATTTTTCTAATATATGCCTTCTTAGCAGAAAGTATTGGACCCATTGCCTACATTCCTACGTATATAACATAGCTGGCTGGAGACTTGGATGCTGGCTAGAGGACAGGGGTCTGGCGGGTGCTAACATGCTTCATGGGTGGGGAAAGTACCGCTATCAGGTGCGCGGTCGCCCAAGCCCTCATCCTTCCTGGGAGGCATGCACACCCTGCCCACCCACCCACCCTTCACTACATTGAATGCGCGGGACGCGCATTCTGAGATGTTTGTCAGATGCGCACATCATAAGTGAAATATGAAAATATAAGAAACAAGAAACAAAGATATATGGAAGTATGCTAGTTCGCCAGTATGCGGTGTGTAACCGTATCCAGCCATAAAAGAGAGTAGGAAGGGCAGGAGGGTCAAAGGTCATGTAAACATCCGGTGGTAGTGTTGTCGTCTTGGATGTTGTTCGTACCACACGTGGAGTTCATTTGAGCTTGTACTTGATTGGTGAATGGTACATTCTGAGGGGCGTGTTGTGTGGGTCAAGACACGCCCCCATAAGTTCCTGAAGGGAAATTGTAGAGGATTAGAGGAGAGAGAGAGGAGAGAGGAAGCAGAGAGGACAACCGCGGCTCTAAGCGGGCCACCCTCGGCTGCATAGCTGAGGGCGGCGTTTTGTACTTCATATATAACCAGTAAGTGGAGCTTATAAGTTGCAATGCAGTCTTTGAGGTAAATTAGAATGGAGGAAGAAGCATGATAGGAGGTCTAGGTATTATGTGGTATTAGTTTATTATGGTTTATGTGGTTGTACTTTGGTTCATAATGACGTCGTTATATACTTGCGTTTTCATCTATGAGTAAGGGAATTTGTATACGGCTACCTACGTATGTGCATGTGTGTTGCTCTGACGAATAAGTTACATAACATATTTACTAGTGTGTAATTGTGTACGAAGTTAACGTGGTTCCATGTATGGGTACCAAGAGAAAGAGATTATTTGAGGGCTTGTAATATATTGTTGATCCTGTTCTTTTCTTTCTTGATCCTGCTTGTTACAACTTTCCTGTAATAGTTTTTTCATCTTTATGTTCTCAATCTTGCTGCTGTCATACTCTCTCTCTCTCTCTCTCTCTCTCTCTACTTCTCTCTCTCTCTCTCTCTCTCTCTCTCTCTCTCTCTCTTTAAACACACACACACACACACACACACACACACACACACACACACAGCACGCTCGATTCACAATCGAGAGGGCCGGGTTCGAGTCCCGGCGCGGCGAGGCAAATGGGCAAGCCTCTTAATGTGTGGCCCCTGTTCACCTAGCAGTAAATAGGTACGCGATGTAACTCGAGGGGTTGTAGCCTCGCTTTCCCGGTGTGTGTTGTGTGTTGTGGTCTCAGTCCTACCCGAAGATCGGTCTATGAGCTCTGAGCTCGCTCCGTAATGGGGAAGACTGGCTGGGTGACTAGCAGGCGACCGTGGTGGTGAATTACACACAGGAAAAGGTGCAGGTGTTCCGTCAGTCATGTAGGGATTGGCCCTGGGATTGGCTTCAGTGTTAGCGACGCCTTCACAGCTTTGACACTTGCAGGGTTTATAAAACATTCTTTTCATAAGTGTTAAGCTGCACCTCTACTGGTGCTGACTGTCTGTCCGCCTCACTCTCCATTCCTCGCTGCGTGTGGCTGAACTATTGCGAACACCTCGCTCGCTGGCTCAGGGACCGCCCCATGTAGCAACATCTTCACGTTATCATTGTGATGGCCGGGGAAAGCATGTTGTCTTTCTGATGTGCTCACTCACTCAGGAGATTATCACTGCTAATACTCTGCTTTTTAACACTGACTTTATAAAGTGCATTATTCTTCTCATACTCCACAAAAGCAACAGTGAGTTGGAAAGAGCCTCACTCGCTTTCGGTTTTCATGACTTTAAACATTTCCACAAAATAACACCGGATTCCACTAAATAAGTACACTGCTCTTGCTTTTCATATACATTTGATTTATTATCGGCTTTAACAACAAATCTAACTCACTTTTCCGTTCCTGTCCTTTTTGTTGTAATGAAGCGAATCAATATACATGAATCATCAAAGTTGCAATATATAGTCGCATAAAAATGCACAATAAACCTTCAATGGTTGGTTTCGTTACTTTGCATTGCTTTTCCTGCAAACAGCCAAACAAAAGTAAGTTAATGATTTGGTATAAACACATCAGTTAGGAGAAACAATAACAAAAGCACACACTCCGCTCAGTGTCACTGCAAGCCCTTCTCAATGTGACCGGCGCAGTGTTAACATCGCCAATGCAAGTCCTATCTACCTGTCTACCTCTCTACTACCTCTTACCTCTCTACTTCTCTACCTCTATGCCACTCTGCCTCTCTGCCCGCCTGCCTTCCTCTTCCCTTTTCTCTTTTTTTCATGTTCTCTTTTCTATACACACCATTCTTACTTTAACTTTCACCTTTCACTCTTTCGTCCTCTCCTTAATTACTGTCCCTTTTCTCTTATTTAATCCTAATCTACTCCTCGCCCGTATTCTTTAATCCTCTTCGTTTCCGTCTCTTATGCTCTTCCCGCTACTTTCCTCTGCCTTACCTTACTAACCACACGCCTGTCATTCACTCACCACAACCTGGGATGTCATTCGCTCATCATCTAAACTACATCTCTTCTCAGCCATTTCCTTTCTTGACTCTCCTCAACAAGCAACATATTCCCGTGTTCACCTTTTCCACTTCTCACTTAAAAGTTGTATACATATTACTAATGTATAGATGACAAGTTTTTCCTTATTCTGTGCTCTCAAAGATTCCTTCTCCTCCTCTTCCTTCCCTCTTTCCATACTTCACGATCGTGTCTTCTTTTGCATCATCTTCTATCTCATTGTTCAGGATTACTTCTTCCTTCCTTTACTCTTTTCTTCTTTCTCCTTCAGAGAGAGAGAGAGAGAGAGAGAGAGAGAGAGAGAGAGAGAGAGAGAGAGAGAGAGAGAGAGAGAGAGAGAGAGAGAGAGAGACGCTCGCACTGAATTTTAACATGTACGAGTATATTAACATATTTTTTCCCTGATGAAAAATGATGTTTTTTTGCATTCCATTATTGGACTAGTGTGTGAGTAGTAAGCAATAACTAGCCGACTATTGAGTGAGTGGCGTCAGTGTGTTCATTGGTCACACTTGCAGGCCGCGCGTCACTCAGCGTCGCGCTACTCCCCGAGTCGACCATTGCAGTAAGAGTACTGTAGGATTTGTTTGTTGATGAACACCATTCCCAGGACGTTCAGCTGCTCACTACCTAACCTTTTCATCACCCACACATCACCCATCACAAATATTCAATGTATTTTTTTTTTCCAGAAAATGCTATATTTTCTTTTCTTTTGCATTTTTCTCTCACGCGGCGCTCCACTATAATCATTTTTCTCCACAATGAACCTCATCCATTTCCTTCCAGCAGCGTAATGCAATGCACCTCACTCGCCGCCCACCCATTAACGGAATGACGCCTCATGCACACACCGGCGCGTTTACACTGCGGCTTGTCTTTACGGCCCATGTTTGGAACAAAAAAATCAGGAAAGGAAAATCACACACTGGCATTATTTCAACAGTGATGCGTCTAATACTCCGCAGTTATAGCTGTAGTAGTAGTAGTAGTAGCAGCAGCAATAGCAGTAGTAGTAGTTGCAGAAGTAATAGTAGTAAAAGTATTTAAATTTGTTGCCGTCGTTATCGTTGTTATTGTTTTTGTTGTTATTGTTTCAGAAACAGCAGGAACAGTGCTATGGCCAGCCTCCACAGACCAAGGTCACATGGAAGTTACACTCCTCCACTCTCTCCTTGAGGAGGGACATCAGTCTCATGGTGGTCTTTATTTCTGCTGCTGTTTTTTTTTTTTTTTTCCTTATATCTAGAGCACTTTCACTCGCATGTGAGCCATCCCTGACTATGATTTTTTTCTCGAAAATGGCAACACAAAAACAGTTATCATATGAAATTGCTAACAGTTTAGAAACACTGGAATTAAATTGTGTTGTATATTATTGACATATCTGTAACTCCGAAACGAGGCCTGGTGTTTATCTGTTGTCATTGCATGAGATGCAAAACAAGGACAAGGTAAACAGCAATTACACAATGCAAACCTTATGCTGTTCCGGTGTGTGCAGTAGCCGAGTGATGAACATAAAGGAAGGAATCATTAAGCTTTTGGCGAGATGGACGACGCGGGAGGCTGCCGTGTCCCGCGCTGCAAATTGTCAATCACTAAAACATAGTTTTCATGAATAATAGAACACTGCGGTACATTTCAACGAGGTAGATGGTGTTGATGCAAGTGCCATTTATCGAGACTATAACAATTATCATGCATGCTAGAAGACCCTTCACAGCAAAAGGACCAGTTATTAATACTCTTAGCGACAGTAATTGTCTTTGTTTTACGCAGCGCAAAAAAGGCCACAAATAAACATGAAGCTTCTTCAAAAGTTATTTAATTGCATCACCTGCTTGAGATATGGCTAGTTGTGTTTATTATCACATTACTTCTCTTTCCATAGTGTTAATACAATAATGTACTTTGTTACTGTCACCATTTCCCTACGGAGATTGTTGAGAAGTTGCGTTAAATCAAAGTTAAAGTGAGAGAGAAGAGAGAGAGAGAGAGAGAGAGAGAGAGAGAGAGAGAGAGAGAGAGAGAGAGAGAGAGAGAGAGAGAGAGAGAGAGATTAATAAGAACAAAAATACAGTTTGCGAGGAAATAACAATTAGTCATCTAAGGTAAAAAAGAACAAAAGACCTTAAATAAACAAAACAATTGTGTTGCATGTCTTGAATGAAAAAGTGACCTGAATGAACAGATTGTATTAGATAAAAGAAAGGAAAGGGAGAGTGGAAAGTGAACTGGTGTTGTGGTGTAACGCACATGAAGTATGTACTCAATTTCATTACGCGACATAACCAGAAACAAGGAAAGAAAAATACTAGTCACAAGAGAGAAAGTGGGGAGTTAATGAAAAGAACGTGGGCAAAGTGATAAATATTGAAGCAGAGGGAAATGAGAGGTGTCATTAACACAAAGAAAAATGTTGGTAAAGCAATTATTGAGTGAAATACGAGTGTCACGGCAGAAAAAGAACACACGTCACTCCACACCCTGCCGTCACACTGACGGTTGGTATGCCCCTCACGAGGGAACAGCTCTCTGGAAACAACTCAACACAAAGTCGATGTTCTCCAGACCAGCAATTTGCTGCCAATTGAACTGGAACAAACTAAGCAAAGCTTCGGGAACAAAACTTCCCGCGGCGAATCGCAACCTTCATTCAGCTCAGGTGGATACAAAGTTTGCAACAATTGAAAACAAATGCTTACACAGCGTGCTGTTGCTTTCATGTCAGTTTTAGTTGAGGGATACTTAAATTTCAAGTCTTGTAAACACAACACTGAAGAGAGTAGGAACACGACACAACACAACATAATTCCCACACACTTGGAAACAAATCCAGTTGTAAAAGAAATACAAACTATTAATCTTCTAATATAAACACTTGAGTTGCAAACACTTGACAACACAGCAGAGTCTCACAACGCACCTCCTCACACTGCGGAAAGGAGACCCTGGGAAGTGTGCGGCCCGTGCTGTCTGCTGGCTGTCAAACACACACACACACACACACACACACACACACACACACACACACACACACACACACACAAGGATGGATGGATGGATTTTAATTGATAGCGCCGCAACAACGACGGTCATATGGCGCCGCTACAGTAAATGATATGAAACTAATGTGTATAGATACAAAAAAAAATAATTAAAAATAATTAAAAACAATAGAGTAAAAGAGGAAAGAAAAATCAAATTACTATAAAACTAAAACCAAATAAAACAATAAAAAGAAATAAAATAAGATAAAATTCACAGTTTTGGGAGAAGGCCAGCTTCTCCCAAAATCCTAAAAACGTCATGGCCCTGGGCCAGGCACTCTGGTCCAAGGACCTTTAAGATATAATAGACACCGCTATCTCTACCGCGACAGCGGTAGAGGTGTCTTAAATCAGTCAAACTGGGGCATTCCACTAGTATGTGCCGCAACGTGAGCGGCACCAGGCAGTCATCACAGTAAGGTTGAGGGTCCCTGGTCAACAGGTACTTATTTGTAAGGTACGTGTGACCTATACGCAGTCGCGCCAATAAAGTCTGTGCACGGCGATCCCGGACATGGGTGTATGTCCACTGAGGGATAGAGGAAGTAGTGAGCTCTCCCATTTTCGAAGTTGCTACCCCCGTTAGCCATCTCCTCTGCCAAATTGCTGCAACTGCCTCACGAATTAGAGGAAATACATCTCGAGACGGAACAGGGGCAGGAGATGGAGCGCGACTTGCTGCCTCTTTAGCGAGGCGATCTGCGTGTTCATTCCCTGGAACACCTACGTGACCAGGGACCCAACAGAATCCAACACGATATCCTCGTTGGGTAAGAAGATATAGCCACTCCAGGGCTGATAAAACCAAAGGGTTAAGGGATATAGTGCAAGAGAGAGAAGTAAGAGCACTGCGACAGTCACTAAAAATTGTAAAAGACGAAACCGGGAGAGTAAAAATGATTTGTAAAGCTAGGACTATGGCAGACAGCTCCACAGTAAAAACGGACGCCACTGAAGAAAGGCTGCCACACCGATAAAAAGAGGGGAAAACCACACTAAACCCAACGCCTGTGTCGGATTTGGAACCATCAGTAAAATCGGGGATTTCATCAGAATGGATAAAAAAAAGTGTTCTAAAAACCGTGTGTGGGACAGATCTGGCAGAAAATCCTTCTTGCCATCCATGGCAGGAGGGCATAATGACACAACAGGAAGCTGCCAATAACCAACTCGTGGGAGCCGGAAAGAGAGGACAGGAGTGGGGTCGATAGATAAGTCCGCCATAAGATTTGCCACTCCAAGGCCAAAAGGTTTAGGGAGACTCGGTCGAGTGACATACGCCTGCGAACGCGAGTCCCGCAATATTGACAGACAAGGGACGGAATCAGGAAGACGGTGGGTGCGAAACCAACACCGGAGCATCAAAGACTGGTGCCGGAGGTCAAGCGGCCAGAAGCCAGCATCCACTAATAAGCTAGGAATTGGAGATGTCCGAAATGCACCCATAGCCAAGCTGACCCCAGCATGATGCACGGAGTCAAGCGTGCATAGCCGTGCATCCGTTGCAGAGGAGTAGATCTCACAACCGTATTCCAGCTTAGGAAGGATTAGTGTACGATGAAGCAGCAGCAAAGTGTCCCTGTCCGCACCCCAAGAGGTGTGACTGAAGGGATAATGCCTGCCGTCAAGACACCTTAAGAGAACGGAAATGGGGAACCCAGGTGAGACGGTTATCAAACAAAAGGCCAAGATATCGAGTCGCCTCCATGCATGAGAGGCATCTATTGGCGAGGTATAAATCCGGGTCTGGATGGACACCACGGTTGCGACAAATATACATTGCTACGGTCTTCGAGGTGGAGAATCGAAAACCGTTCATGTTGGCTCAACTGGACACCCTATTGATCGCCAGTTGGAGCTTGCACTCAATCAGTGACATCCTAGCAGCAGCAAAAGAAATACATAAATCATCAACATATAAGGAGCTGTGAATGCCATCTGGGAGAATATCAGTAACACCATTTATGGCGAGTGCGAATAATGTAACACTAAGAATACTTCCCTGTGGAACGCCATCATTTAGAGCAGTAGCCTCAGAGAGAACACTCCCCACTCGAACCCGTAAAAAACGTCTGAATAAAAACTGTTAGATAAAAAGAGGAAGGTGGCCACGAAGGCCAAAATTAAACAAAAACTGTAAAATGCCATGATACCAAGCCGTGTCGTAGGCCTTCTCCAGGTAAAAAAAGACTGTTACTTGATGGTGGTGATTAGCGAAGGCCTCACAAATGGAAGACTCTAGGGATAAAAGAGCATCAGTAGTAGACCTCATCTTTCGGAAGCCGTACTGTACCGATGACGAGTACTTCCCCTCTCCAAGTACCACATGAATCTTACATTTACCGTCTTTTCTAACACTTTACAAATGCAGGATGTCAAAGATATAGGACGGTAGTTCGTAGCCTGGAGATTATCTTTCCCAGGCTTAGGAAATGGGAGAACCACTGCCACAACCCAAGAAGATGAAAAGTCACCGGTATGCCAAATCATATTATAAAGATTTAGCAAAAAGTTAAAAGCACGGTCAGACATGTGACGCAAAAAGGCATAAGGAATGTCGTCTGGACCAGGAGAAGAGTCATGACACTGAGACAAAGCAGTCCGCAACTCGGAAGCAGAGAAAAGGACATTATAAGACTCCCCTCCAGCGGAAGAAAAGTTTATGTTGAGAGATTCCATTCTCTGGCGGTGACGTGCGCCCGGGGCTGCAGGATGCCTTCAGGAAACACTGGCAAAGTGCTCCGCGAAGAGGTCGGCGACAGTCCTAGGGTCTGCCAACGTCCGCCCAGCAGATAACAAAACTGGTGGGGAAGGAGCAGAATACTTCCCAGCAATTCGGCGGACTTTGTTGAAGACATCCGTAAGAGGGGTGCGGACGTTTATGGAAGAGACATAGGCTTTCCACGAGGCTCTTTGTGCCTCTTTCAAAACGCGGCGGGCTCGAGCTCGGCATCGCCGAAAAGCTTCCATTCACTGCGGGTCCCCACGATGTCGCCAAAGACGAGAGAAAGCTGCCCGTTTCTCTTTCACAGCTTTAGTGCATGCTGCGTTCCACCAAGGAACGGGACTTAGTAGTCCCAGTAAGACTGTGGAAATGTGTGACATCCCCAGAATTTAAAATCTTCAATCCCTCATCCTCAATAAAAGAAACAATTAAAACCCCACGAGGATTACTAGCACCTTCATCCCACAATTGGTGACGGCCGTTAAAATCTCCCAACAAGAGAAAAGATGGAGTTAGCTGATGCACCAGGCCGTCAAGCTCACCCCTGGAGACAGGAAGCCGAGGAGGTAGACATAAACTGCAAATTATGTAGGATCGTCCCATAAAAACCTTAACTGCAACCACCTGAAGGGGAGAGTTAAGTTGTAAAGGGACAACAGGTGTATCCTGACGGACTAGAGTAGCTGTACCACCGTGGTGGCCCTGGTCAGGGAAAGGAGTGCTAAAAAAGGCACGATAGCCAGGAGGACTAGAATAAGTACTATCACCTAGCATAGTCTCTTGTAGAGCTACACAGGCTGGAGAGAACTCCGACAATAAAGCTCGGAGTTCCCCCTACGAGGCGTGAAGGCCTCTACAGTTCCACTGTAGAAGCTTGAAGATGACTATTTAGGTGCAGTGGACGGGCGAGCCTTTTGAAGGGGCTGCCCATGACTCACCTGGCTAGAAATAATCAAGTGACGAGAAGAGCGAGCGGCCAATGAAGCATAGGATGTCGCACCAGTACCATCCTTCTGGCGGTACAGGAGTTCGCGACGGGTACTACCAAGGCTAATGAATTGGCTGTTAGCAAACTGTAAAAATGTCCTGCTCCAGGTGATACCTGGGGCATTGCCTGGAATGTACCTGGTGAGCATCATGGCAATGGAAACAATAGGCAGCAGCATTGCAATGCTCCTCAGAGTGTGAATCTAGTGCAGAACAATTACCACATCGAGCAGCTTCCTTACAGGAGCTTTTGCCGTGACCGTAGCCGTAGCACGAGAAACACTGAAGAGGACGGGAGACAAAACGTCTCACCCTAAGATTGATAGGACCGATATAAACACGGTCTGGGAGGGTGGAACCAAAGAAGGTGAGAAGGACCATGTTGGAAGAGTTCCTTATCTTAGTCACCCTTTGGACTGAGCTAGGACACACTGCTAGTATTTCCTCTTCTGCAAATTCATAAAGATCTTGACTATAAACACAACCTTTGCTATAATTAAAGAAGGGATGAGTCTCAAACATGCTGTCAGAAGGGCATGGGAGATGTTGCAACATCCTCGCTTGCATAATATCTTTAGATCGCACTAGCACCCCTTCCCGTACTTCTTCAGATTCCCCTCAGGAATCGTGCCGATCTCTTTGGACAAATACCATGAGGCATGGATGAAATTTCCGCGCCCATTTCTGTAGTACGCCACAATCCAACGTGGAGGCGGGATGTGGCAAACTTCTGGAACTGAATTCTCTAAATAGTTTTCAAAAACATTTGGGATGTAATCCATGTCACTGTCTGAAATATTACGTGACTGGAGAAATTAAGTTTTGAAGCCAGAGCCGGCAAGGAGCAGAGATGCTACATGTTCATAAGCCAGACGGGCTTTGTCACATGACAGAAAAGTCACATAGCAGCGGTTAGATGGAAAATTCTTATCATAAACAAGTCGAATGCGAAGAACCGTGCCATACACCTTGAGAAGTGAGTGCAAGGCGTGATAGGAAAATGATGGGTTAACATTTACCATAAAAAAAGAGTCATATGCAGCAGAAATACGTCCCTCAGAAGAACTCCCAGAACAGGATACTGCTGCGGGAGGCTCTTGTGGAGGGGAATCCTCCTTCCCACTCAGACCTGAAGATGACGTCTCGTGGGCCAGGTCAGCCACCTCACGAGAACCTGAAAGTTTTTTGTGTTTTCTCATAAAAAAAACAGTAACACAAAAGATTAGCTCCAGGGGCTAGGGAAACCACCTACTGGGACGACAATGGAAGCGAGCGCTGGCTGCCGTGGACGGGGTACCTCGTCCCCATGCGGACCAATCGTGTTAAAAAAAGGCCCCACATGATGCAGAAAATTTGTCCACGACAAAGCCAAGACCCCCCTCCCAAAGCATCCCAGCCTGGACACCCAACCATCCAGCACATGACGGCCCCTATTGGGCGATCCCTCCAGCGGGTGGCTCCGCTGGTCCACTGGCAGCCTACGTAGGAACCATTTAGTCTGGCCCCTCACTGGCGACCTTACTAGCATGGGTAGCCCTCTCCCTCTCGAAAGGGCAGAGCCGGGGCCTAAGCCCCCTTTAGCCTAGCTCGCCAGGTCACAGGGGCACGCAACCCCCCCACCATGACAAGGCGGTTCCCATCTGGGGTGGGCACACACAATTGAAACACACACACACACACACACACACACACACACACACACACACACACACACACACACACACACACACACACACACACACACACACACACACACACACACACACACACACACACACACACACATACACACCGCGTAGTGTAGTGGTTAGCGCGCTCGACTCACAATCGAGAGCCCAGAGTTCGAGTCCCGGAAAGCGGCGAGGCAAATGGGCAAGCCCCTTAATGTGTGGCTCCCGTTCACCTAGCAGTAAATAGGTACGGAATGTAACTCGAGGGGTTGTGGCCTCGCTTTCCCGGTGTATTGTGTGTGATGTGGTCTCAGTCCTACCGGAAGATCGATCTATGAGCTCTGAGCTCGCTCCGAAATGGGGAAAACTGGCTGGGTGACCAGCAGACGACCGAGGTGAATTACACACACACACACACACACACACACACACACACACACACACACACACACACACACACACACACACACACACACACACACACACACACACACACACACACACACACACACACACACACACACACACACACACACACACACAGTCACACACACACACACACACACACGGCCCGGTAGCAAACCAGATGACTGGGGTTCGATTCCCCGGCCGGGTGGAGATATTTGGGTGTGTCTCCTTTCACGTGTAGCCCCTGTTCACCTAGCAGTGAGTAGGTACGGGATGTAAATCGAGGAGTTGTGACCTTGTTGTCCCGGTGTGTGCTGTGTGCCTGGTCTCAGACCTATCCCAAGATCGGAAATAATGAGCTCTGAGCTCGTTCTGTAGGGTAACGTCTGGCTGTCTCGTCAGAGACTGCAGCAGATCAAACAGTGAAGTGAACACACACACACACACACACACACACACACACACACACACACACACACACACACACCCGGTAGCTCAGTGGTTAGAGCGCTGGCTTCACAAGCCAGAGGACCGGGGTTCGATTCCCCGGCCGGGTGGAGCTATTTGGGTGTATCTCCTTTCACGTGTAGCCCCTGTTCACCTAGCAGTGAGTAGGGACCTTGTTGTCCCGGTGTGTGGTGTGTGCCTGGTCTCAGGCCTATCCGAAGATCGAAAATAATGAGCTCTGAGCTCGTTCCGTAGGGTAACGTCTGGCTGTCTTGTCAGAGACTGCAGCAGATCAAACAGTGAAACACACACAGTCACATACACACACACACACACACACACACACACACACACACACACACACACACATGAATCTGCCTTCATAATATTATAATAATTTCACGACAGGGTCGCTTCCAATGGATGCTTCATTACGGGGTTGAATGAAGATGGATTGCGGTGATTCCATTCACGAAGCGAAATGACAGCTTGTATTTTGTGGCTATTTGTATCAATATTAGTATTAACACCATGGAGAGCAGTAGCATCAGCAACAGCAACAACAACAACAAAGAGAACGACAACAGCAACGAGAACGACAACAACAACAAAAGCAGCAGCACCAAAGGTGGTATCAGCTGCATTACAGTAATACATAAAACAGCTGCATTATATATCACATTTTTCCTCGGTCCTCCAAAAACACACACGCTAACGGGAGAAGTTTAGCTGTAAATTGTTAAAAATGTTTATAATATTGAATGTTGCTGTGGAGACTGGAACACAGTGAGTAATTTGTATTGATTGAATGCGTCTTTCCTTCTGGGATTATAAAAACTCATCACTTCAACGTCTGATTAAAGTAGTTGAGATTTTGTGATACGTGTCACCCAGTTCTTGGCACATACATAAGCATTATCCCTGTGTCTCTGCCTCCTCTTTACTACACACACACACACACACACACACACACACACACACACACACACACACACACACACACACACACACATACACACACAAAGCAACGGTTTACTTCAGACATCATTATTCTATAACTGTACTGTTACGTACATCACCACTGCGTCATCCCACTTCTATATTCTTCCCCCACCGGATCTTTCATTCCGGGAATGCCGGGACGATGTCACTACCAACCACCACCACCATCATCACCACCACCACTCCCATGCCTTCCTCTGCACCGGCAAGTTACAGGCATCGACGCTATGCTTCCTCACCGACACTTTCAACCCGGGCGAAGTCAATGGCGGAGTGACGAAGGAGCACGCGACACTGAATTATCCAGGCGAGATAAAAAAAAAAAAAAAAAAAACACTCACGCAGCCACTGAGAATCTAAGGTGGATTTCAATTTCTCTTCTCCCTGTCTGCTGTCGCCATCCAGGAACCCCACCACGCGCTCACTCAGGAAGAAAAAAACACTGATCAGCGAGCGAGACAAAAGGATGAGAACAGGAGAGATTGATACCCGTATCACACGGTCACGTTTACCCGGGACAGCGTGTCGCGCGTCTGGAATATCGACGACCGCGTCGCAGAAAACGCCGATTTTCAGAGGACAGCGAGTCATCGGGAATGATTCAAGACCGTTGTCGATTTCCCGCGACTGGAAGACCGTCGTGGAAAGACTATAATGAACATACTCCACAAAAATACTGAATTATTTTTTTTATAATGCTTTATTTGACATATCATCAATATAATGCTGTAATTTTTCATGATTTGCATACCCATCACTTATACGATATTTATTAATTACTTACAGATAGTATCGGATTTTGTTTTGATTTGTTTACCACCACAAGTGCTGGACTAGCCACCTTCGCGTCCAAATCCTTGCCTTCCTTTTTCGTTTGTTCTGCTCTTGCAGTACAATTGCATAAAGTCCAACAGCTAAGATAGCGTGGTCAACTGGGTCCAATGTGTTCAGTGGCGCTCCGCCCGGGTTTGTTGTTGTTGTGGTGGTGAAGGTCTCGGATGGAAGATCAACGCCGTGTGCTATGTTTCCTGCGATCTGATCGTTGAACATACTGGTCGCGCGACACGCTGTCGCGGGTATACGTGACCGTGTGATACGGGCGTAAGGAGGCAATTGATAAAAGTAAGGAGATGAACGAGGCTGGGAAAGAATGTGAGAAGTCAGAAGAATAAATAAAAGAATGTAATGAAAAGATGAAATCAGAAAACTTAAATCAGAAAATAAGACATAAAATTATAAATACTTTCCATGTTTTGAGTAGGCAGACAGGCAGAAGGCAGGGCTGAAAAGTGAACTAAAAGCGACACACGCTGTGCAGTGACTAACAAAAAACACGTGCTGCATCTCGGCTCTCATCGCCTCCCACTCAGATTTATTTACCCGCTTTGGACTGAAAGGAAGAAAAATAATAAAAAAAAAAATACTGCTGTTGAACCGACTGTTGATAAAAACTACAGCAGGTGACCGTCAGCAGTAGTGGTGACCATAACAGACGCCTACAACAACATCCTTTCCGTTCAGGCGATTGTGCTCAAGCCCTTCAATCAAGGCAGGGTGGTTTGTGGTGTTCGGCTGCGTCAGATTAAGGCAGTGGTTCTTAACATGGGGGGCGCGCCCCCCTGGGGGGGCGTGGGTTATGTCCAGGAGGGGCACGATCCTCAGGTGAAAAGTAGAAGTTTTTCCATTTATGGGTTATTTTCATGACAAGAGCATGGGTCAGTACTGTAAAGATAAGCTTATAAAATAATGCAGAAGTATCGTCGTTACTAACTCTTGTTTTCAAGTCTCCCAGACATACCATTTTTCGTATATCTATGTGAAACTGCATTTTCCACGCTTGTTGCTATCAAAACCAAGTACAGAAACCGCCTGAACGTTGAATGGGACTTACGTTGTGCACTCTTAAGCATTCGACCACGTATTCAAGATCTGGTAGCTTAGAACAGTGTCAAATATCTCACTAATGTAATTCATGCTTAGTAAACTGACTAAAAAGCCATTTTTTTTATTTTCTTTTTAAATCTGGGAGTGAAATTTGTCTATGGATGCAAAGGGGGCGTGGAAGAAAAGATCAGTTTCTAGAGGGGGTGTGGTCGCAAAAAGGTTAAGAACCACTGGATTAAGGTGACGCGCTTAATACTACCTTGCCTTTGGTGTCAGACAAAACTGTGTCGAAGTAAAGGGATTCCCGGAGTTTTGATTTCATAGTCATTCAATATTTTCACTCAAAAAAAAAAAAAAGAGTGCAAACACGTGAAAAAAAATACGAATCAGCCTCAGATAACAAAGGTGAGAATTACAGAGAGTCTCGTCCACCGTCACTTGCCATGCAGCCACTCTCAGTCTCATCCAGACTAAAACACCAGCTCTTTTGTTCATTCATCCTTCTCTAGATCCTCTTCTCCACCACTACGAAACATTTCTTTTCTAAACTCTTATACGTCTCTCTCTCTCTCTCTCTCTCTCTCTCTCTCTCTCTCTCTCTCTCTCTCTCTCTCTCTCTCTCTGAAAAGGCGCCCTTTTGTTTACACCACTGTGAAGAGCTCCGTGAATATTTCAAGATCCCACCACGTACAGCCTTAAACACTTTGCCATTTGTGGAGTGGTGTAAAGTTACCTACATGTCACCATGATACCCAGGTTCTAGGTGGTTACAGCCAAGGTGAGCTTGGATGGTGATATGGACCTAATATGCGCACCACTATAAATAAAATTGCTTGCGCCACTAATGGGCGGAAGCTCAACAGCGCTTTCCATACACTCTTTAAGTGTGCCTACAGGCGCTATAGGCCTTACCGTAAAAAAAAAAAAAAAAAAAAAAAAAAAAAAATATATATATATATATATATATATATATATATATATATATATATATATATATATATATATATATATATATATATATATATATATATATATATATATATATATATATATATATATATATATATATATATATATATATATATATATATATATATAACACTGTAAATCAGATACATAATAAATATAAAGTGAATAGATTTGGTACAAAGTAAATATAAAGATATAAAGATTAATATAAGATACACGAGAGATGACAAAGAGCTAAGATTATTAAAGTTATACACAAATAAAAGAATAGAAGTGCAGGTCGTGTTGAGACATCAGCAAAAGTTGGTTTGTGTTCCATTTGTTGAAATAAAACAATGAATTTCACCCTTCTCATTTTTTCACTGATTTTCTATTGAGAGGAGGGGAGGCAGGAAGGGAGACACAATAGCTGCCAGTGTTCTCATCACATTTCACATTTCATTTCTGTAACAGATATTTTTTTCTTTTAATTTTCTTTTAACCATGAATTGTTTTTCCATCATGTATCCATCTTATTAATCTGTGATTTGGTGTGTACATACTCAATCATAAAACTGTTCAGCTACCTTTGTTGCATTTTGAGGTTACCATTATTTTTATCATTATTATTATTATTATTATTATTATTATTAGTAGTAGTAGTAGTAGTAGTAGTAGTATCATCATTATTATTATTATTATTATTATTATTATTATTATGATCATTATCATTGTTATAACCCTTATCATTATCATCATCAACAGGAACAGTATATTAATCCCCGCCATTGTGAACAGCAGAGCATTCTTAATATTCTACTATTTTCTCAAAAGTACAATAGTACAGCAACATTATTACCCTCCCTAATAATGCACTTGTAAGGAAACTGTGACAACAGGGCAGAACAGGACTTGGTCGGCCAGTACAAGTGGTCTGGGTGAGGCAGCCACGGGTGGCAACTCAGCAGCAGTTGTGTGCTCACAAAACTAGCTTGTGTTTCTCTTGGTGGAAGTCGTGTTTGTTGAGGCCACAGTGTCTCCAGTCACGTCCTGTGTGTCACTGGAGGGTCAGCGGCTCTGTTTAGCTTCCCGCCCGTCACTTGCCGCCCCTTTTTTTTTTTTTTTTTCTAATTTTACGTAGGGAAGGGCAAAAAAAAAGAAAGTTAGAAAAAAGCCCACTTGAGCGCTGGCTCTCCAAAGAGTACAAAAAGTGCCAAAACCGTCAGCCAGAATTAGGGGAGCAAATGCCTTGATACCTCCCTCTTAAAAGAAGACAAGTTGTAGGAATTTGGAAATACAGATGCAGGGAGGGAGTTCCAGAGTTTACCAGTGAAAGGGATGAATGATTGATTGAGCGTACTGGTTAACTCTTGCATTAGCGAGTTGGACAGAATAGGGATGAGAGGAACAAGAAAGCCTTGTGCAGCGTGGCCGCAGGAGGAGGGGAGGCATGCAGTTAGCAAGATAAGTAGAACAGTTACCATGAAAATAGCGATAAAATATAGAAAGGGATGCAACATTTCGGCGGTGAGAGAGACTGAAGACAGTTAGTCAGAGGAGGGGAGTTGATGAGACGAAGAGCTTTCGATTCCACCCTATCAAGCAAAGCTGTGTGACTGGAACCCCCAAACATGCGAAGAGTACTCCATACAGGGACGGATAAGGCCCTTACACAGAGTAAGCAGTTGGAGGGGGCGAGAAAAACTGGCGGAGACGCCTCAGAACACCTAATTTCATAGAAGTTGTTTTAGCAAGAGATGAGATGTGAAGTTTCCAGTTTAGATTATGAGCAAAGGACAGACCGAGGATATTCATTGTGGAAGAGGGAGACAGTTGAGTGTCATTGAAGAAGAGGGGATAGTTGTCTGGAAGGTTGTGTCGAGTTGATAGATGGAGGAATTGAGTTTTTGAGGCATTGAAAACTACTAGATTTTCTCTGCCCCAATCGGAAATTTTAGAAAGATCGGAAGTCAGGCGTTCCGTGGCGTCCCCGCGTGATCTGTTAATTTCCTGAAGGGTTGGACGTCTCTGAAAGAACGTGGAAAGATGTAGGGTGGTATCATCAGCGTAGGAGTGGAAAGGGCAAAAAGTTTGGTTAAGAAGGTCATTAATGAATAATAGAAAGAGAGTGGGTGACAGGACAGAACCCTGAGGAACACCACTATTAATAGGTTTAGGAGAAGAACAGTAGCCGTCTACCACAGCAGCAGTAGAGCGGTTGAAAAGGAAACATGAGATAAAGTTGCAGAGAGAAGGATAGAAGCCGTAAGAGGGCAGTTTTGAAATCAAAGCTTTATGCCAGACTCTATCAAAAGCTTTAAAAAAAAGCTTTTGATATGTCTAACGCAACAGCAAAAGTTTCACCGAAATCTCTAAAAGAGGATGACCAAGACTCAGTAAGGAAAGCCAGAAGATCACCAGTAGAGCGACCTTGACGGAAGCCATACTGGCGGTCAGACAGAAGATTGTGAAGTGACAGATGTTTGAGAATCTTCCTATTCAGGATAGATTCAAAAACTTTAGACAAGCAAAAGATTAAAGCTATAGGACGGTAGTTTGAGGGGTTAGAACGGTCACCCTTTTTAGGAACAGGCTGAATGTAGGCGAACTTCCAGCAGGAAGGAAAGGCAACAGTGAGCTCACTGCTCACTGTTGCCGCACAACTCACTGCTCCTCAACAACTCCAAAACTTGTAAGCTAAGGCAGCCACGTGGAAAATGCCTCTAAGAAAACAACAACAAATATCAATGATGCTAATAATAATAATAATAATAATAATAATAATAATAATAATAATAATAATAATAATAATAATAATAATAATAATAATAATAATAATAATAATAATAATAATAATAACAATGATAAAAATGAAAAAAATTATAATAATAATAATAATAATAATAATAATAATAATAATAATAATAATAATAATAATAATAATAATAATAATAATAATAACAATACTATTAAAAATGATAATAATAATATTAATAATGATGATAATACTGATAACGACAACAATAATAATATCAATAATACAGTGAGGCAAGCCAAGGGCCTGAGTGAACAAGGGAGGGTGAGTGAAGCAGGCGCGTCGTGCTGCTGGGACACCAACACACACTCACGGAAAGGAAAACCTCACTTTTTTTAATGCAGAGTGCGCCGCTTATCACTAACTGTGGAAAACAGCGCGAATGATATTACAGAACTAACAACTCCCTCACACATCAAATTAGGAACAATTACTGTCCACTTACGGGAACAAAACAATTACGAGACACAACAAACAGCCGCACTCTGCTTTGTCATCTCTGCTGCCAATTATCACACGCTAATATATTTGTGTGTGTCTCTTGTGAGCCTTGAGAGAGAGAGAGAGAGAGAGAGAGAGAGAGAGAGAGAGAGAGAGAGAGAGAGAGAGAGAGAGAGAGAGAGTTATGAGCACACTGGAAGAGAATTGGAATATAAATGAATAAACAAATGAAGGTGAGTAAAAGAAAAAAGGGAAAAAATAACTGAATGAATAAGTGAAATAAAAAAAATAAGAAATTGAAGTAAAATCAGCAAATGAAGAAAGAAAGAAAGGATTGATGGAAAAACGGAACGAATGAAAAGAAAGGGGAGAATGGAGGCAAAAGCGAAGAAAACAAGAAGCGAAATTTTTGGAAACAGAAGGAAAATAAAGAACAAATCCTACACCGAATAGTGGATGAATGTGAAAAGATGGAAGATGCGAAGAAGGGAAAGTAAGAGAGGGAAAAGAAAAACAACAAATGGAAGATGAAAATAGTGATGATGAACAGGATGAGGATGATAATGAGGAGGAGGATGATTATGAGGAGAAGGAGGAGGAGGAGGAGGAGGAGGAGAACACTGCATGAGCGATGAGGACAGGTCAATGAGAGCCATGCAGCCAACTGAGGGCGACAGGCGACAAATGGTGGTTCATGATTGATGATTGAGCTGGGGTGGGAGGCGTTGCTGTAGTAAAGGAGGAGAACGAGGACGAGGACGAGGAGGAGGAGGAGGAGGAAGAGGAACCACAAAGACATAGATGAAGAATACACAAGGGGACATTCAACAAAAGGCCAGATGATGATCGACTGATAAAAAGAATATCCCCAAAATAGCAAGGACAAAGCACTTTGACGTCAGGGCGTGGTGAAGAAAGGGTTGGAGACGGGTGTGTGTCTGTAGACGTTTACTTAGGTGTACATGAGTGAGTGCGTGCACTACACAGGAGTGTTACCGGTAAACATCTGCTACTCGTGTTTCCAGGTTTTATCAATCAACACAAAGTCACAATTACAGTTATTTAAAACGTGTTGAACGGAACATTCCATAACTTTGTTCCATCAGTCTGGTGTTGTCAGCGTTTTTATTTTTTTGGGGCCGACACTTTAACGGCGCGCAATTAAAAAAATGTCGACCCGCTACAGTGTCGGCTTTATCACATTCCTTTGCCACTCACCGAAAAAGTTTCCTGAAACGCGTATTTCTATTTTTATTCATGTATATTTTGCATCATTATCTACTCCAGGAATATTTTTCACGTCCTCGATTATTTACACACTATCAACATTTGGTGAACCCGAACACCTTCCTTACTGAGGCAGTCTGCTGAATGGGGTGTGTGAATGTTTTCAGGAACGAAACTGAATGAATGATACACACACACACACACACACACACACACACACACACGGCCCGGTAGCTCAGTGGTTAGAGCGCTGGCTTCACAAGCCAGAGGACCGGGGTTCGATTCCCCGGCCGGGTGGAGATATTTGGGTGTGTCTCCTTTCACGTGTAGCCCCTGTTCACCTAGCAGTGAGTAGGTACGGGATGTAAATCGAGGAGTTGTGACCTTGTTGTCCCGGTGTGTGGTGTGTGCCTGGTCTCAGGCCTATCCGAAGATCGGAAATAATGAGCTCTGAGCTCGTTCCGTAGGGTAACGTCTGGCTGTCTCGTCAGAGACTGCAGCAGATCAAACAGTGAATTACACACACACAAAGGAGACAAAAAAAAGACAGTAAAAAAAAGGGAGACAACAAATAAAAAAAGAATAAAGATGGAAGGGAGACGCTATGTAAAGAAAACAAGATAGAACACAGGAATGACAGAGAAAAGCAAGGAGGAGAAATCTAAATACAAGTGTGGAAAAGAAGAAAGAGAGGTAGAGGGGAAGCTCTCCTCCACCAACCTCTCTCTCTCTCTCTCTCTCTCTCTCTCTCTCTCTCTCTCTCTCCAGTTCTTCTGACGCGGCGCAGACCAAGCTAGATCTGGCCTTTCTATCAGTTTGTTTCTGTCTGTGTTCCGTCTGAGCAAGGCCAGTCTGTTGTCGTTTTATTGTAACCTTCAGTTTCATGTGGTTGTCTCAGCCGCCTTTAAGGGAATTCCAGCCTAGCATACAGACAAATTGAACTATAATTCATATAACTTTGGCTCACACCATTAATTTCACAACGCGTATTTCGTCACGATTTATAAGGAACAATGTGGTTATTAAACACTGCAAGAGAGAGAGAGAGAGAGAGAGAGAGAGAGAGAGAGAGAGAGAGAGAGAGAGAGAGAGAGAGAGAGAGAGAGAGAGAGAGAGAGAGAGAGAGAGAGAGAGAGAGAGAGAGAGAGAGAGAGAGAGAGAGAGAGAGAGAGAGAGAGTATGTGCGAAGTGACTTATGAATAAAACACGGGTTAATGGTAGCAGGAAAAGACGCGTTATCTTCGACGGCAAGAAGCGATTTCTCTACCCTCTTCTTTCCTTTTGCCACTTTATTCTCTCCTTCTCTCTCTCTTTCTCTCTCTCCTTTCACTCTCACTCCCTTCCATTCCCTTCTTTCCTTCCTGCCGTGGCTTATTTATTCCCACTTCCTTCTCTCACACACTCATTATTCCTGGCTTCCTTCCTGCGAACCTTCCTCCCTCTCATTAACTTCTCCCTTTCTCTTTTCCTCCCTTCCGGTTCTTTTCCAATATGCGTCCCTCCTTTCATTTCTCACCGTCTCCCTCTTCCCTTTTTTCTGCTTTTCTCGTCTCATTTCCAATTTTTTGTTCTTCGCCTTGATCAAGAACAAAATATACGGAGATAGAAAGAAAAATGTGAAGGGTTGCAGATGAGTAGGAAGGACTCTCTCTCTCTCTCTCTCTCTCAGCCATCCTGCGCAGGGCTGACACACGCTGAGAGGTCTGGCGGGCTACAGACGTGATGTGGGTGTCGTAGCGCAGCTCACGATCCATGGTGACTCCCAGGATCTTGATGTGTTCCTGAGAGGCAGCTGCTCGCCCTCAAACTGTAGTTGTCCTTCCACGGCCTGAGAGGCGGCAGGGGATCGTGAGATGACCATGGCGTGTGTCTTGTCCGGCGCGAAGGTGACTTGCCACACCTTCCCCCATTCTTCTGCTGCCTTCAGCTGGCGGTTGATGTTGGCCACGGCGCGCTGGCTGTCCTGGCGGCAGTAGGAGAGGGAGATTGTGCAGTCGTCGGCGTAAGCCTTGACTGCAGGAAGCTGGCGCAGGAGATCGTCTATATACACATTCCACAGGACTGGGCCAAGCACTGAGCCCTGTGGAACTGACGCTCCTATATTGGTGGGTGATGAGGTCCGCCCATTGACGACGGTTCAAAGTGTCCTTCCTTGGAGGTAATCCTCGAGTAGCTTCAGGAGACCGCCGTCGATGCCCTTGGCTTGGAGCTTAGTCAGAAGACCCGCATGCCACACTCGGTCATAAGCCCCGCGATATCAAGGGCCACTACGAGCGTGTCCAGGCCTTCGTCAAGGGTGTCCTGCCATTCCTGGGAGAGTAGGAGAAGGAGATCAAGTAGATCGACCTGGCCGAAACCCGAACTGGTGGGGTGAGAGAAGCTGGTGTTCATCCAGGTGCTGCCATATGACGGCTGCCACCAGTTTTCGAACACCTTACCCATCACAGACAGCAGGAGATGGGTCGGTAGTGCCTTGGGTCAGACTTGGACCCTTTTTATGCACAGGGACCGCGTATGCCTCCTTCCAGGATGCTGGCCACTTTTTCTGCCAGGCAGGCAGAAAAAATAGCAGCAAGAGGCACTGACAGTTCCCTGGCACATTGTTTCAGCACCCGGGGCTGATTCCGTCTGGGCCGTGGCTTTCCTGCGTCCAGTTGCCCGAGTGCTTTTTCCACCAGCTCCGTGGTGATGGGTATTGAGGTGATGGTGTGCGCTGTCTCCCGGGGTAGCACTGGAGGGGGGCGTGTGGGGCACTCAACCTGCATTTTTTCTGCAAATAATTTTGCCAGGAGTGCAGCCTTGTCATCACTGCTTGAGGCAGTGGTTCCGTCCTGCCTGGTGAGGGGGGGCACGCTCTCCTGCCGCATCACACCCTGCCTCTCCTTGACCAGTGTCCACCACGTCTTATCTCCAACTCCTGGGCCTGTGAGCTTTCTCCTGAGGTCTTGCTCCCAGTGTTTCCTCGCCCACTTGGAGGTGTCAGTCATTCTCACAAGCAGCTCGGTGCATTGTGAGATTGTGTTGTGACAGGCGCTGCTTGTATCTCCTCCATGCTGCATACTTGGCTTCGGCAGCTATGTGACAGCGGAAGCCAAACCATTGGGGTTTGTGGCCTTGGCGAGGTATGTGCAGTGAGGGACGTGGCGGTCCTGTAGTGTGGCCAGGATTGAGGTGAGTCTGTGGCTGTCAGTGCGCCCCTCATGTCACGCCAGCTAGCTTGCTCCCATAGCCAGATGGTTCGAGGTGCAGCTTTTCCCTCGCCACATGTAGCTGGATCTTCGTCAGTACGGCGTGGTGGTCCGAACTACCCACTTTATCCAGCTGCTGACACAATATTCTTTCTTCCGGGAGGTCTGATAATACTGGGTCGAGCAGGCCTCCTCTTTCGTGGGTCTGAAATGTGACGTGGTTGGTGAGGCCGGAGAGAGAGAGAGAGAGAGAGAGAGAGAGAGAGAGAGAGAGAGAGAGAGAGAGAGAGAGAGAGAGAGAGAGAGAGAGAGAGAGAAAGGTTCTTGGAGAGGTGTGGAAGAGACAGCAATGAATGTTCAGTCAGAGGCGTATATATATTGGAAGATAAAGGTGGTGAGGTAAGGAGGTCTAGGATGGTAGTGTGGACAGGGAAAGAGGAACACACATCGAGCAAGACCTGATGGACTCAGACTTGTAAGGGAGCTACACAAAGGCTAGTGGCTGAGAGAGTTTGTGACCAGATATAAGTAACCTCACAGGTGCGCGGCGGACTCGATATGAAGCCCCGTCATTGTGTGAGGAGGATTAGGCGGAGACAAGGAGGAGAGAGGGCATTAGGTAGCGAGTCACGTTCAGTCGATTCTGGCCCAACCCTCAAGGGGGGTTTACACTTGGCAATTTTCGGGAGGCAATACTGCCGAAGCGTGCTGCCGACAACTCCGGCTGGATGCTCTTGGGAGCAAGTACGTTCACACTACTGGGGAGATGTTGCCGGGAGCATCAGTTGGCAGGACGTAAACAAACCAACAAGATGGCTCTCCGCAAGAACATTTTTGGTCCTGATTCTTCCTCCAGCGATGAAGAGGCAGCGATGGCTGTTCTTTTTTTACATGAATTGACGATGCCAGGAAAAAGGAAACGTCTGTGGATGCGCTCGTGGCTGAAAAGACGGGAAACGATGGCTCTGGTTGATGCTAACTCTGGAACTTCCTGCCTGCTTCTGTATTTCCTCCATCCTCTGGCTTGAGCTCTTTCAAGAGGGAGGTTTTAAAACACTTATTCCATACTTCTGGTTAATTATTTTTTCACCTTTTTAGGAACCAGCACCTGAGTTGGCTTTTTTTCTAATCAGATTATTGTTACCCTTGGTCAGATCCCAACCTGCATAAAATGGGGAAAATACTTGTTTACTGAAAAAAAAAATTGTTTGAAATAAGTTGGACAATTTATTCTTTAAGTGTCTTACTACTGTCTTAAAGTGCTTTACAGAGGAAAAAAGTTTAAAAGGCAGAGTTTTAGATTTTACTGTACAGGGTGAAGCACATGAATGTACCACATATGAGATTGCACTATTTAAAACTCACTACTGCTCTCCTTCAAATCTTAATTAAGTTTCCCTAATGCGAAGACTCATTTTTCTCTTTCTTTCACCTCCCTCACTTGCTCCAGCAAGGCCACCTCGGCCTCCCGACTCCAAATGAAGTTGTTTGCATTTATCATGGATGCTTCTCTGGGTGCCGACATGTTTGTTTATATTGCCGCTAGCGGCAATACAAGACCAATACGGTCGGCTAGCTGCAAGAAGCGCTCCCAGTCTCAGACCGAGACCCAAAATGCTATCGGCAACACGTTTCGGCAGTATTGCCTCCCGATAATTGCCAAGTGTAAATCCCCCTTCACAGGGACGCCTACATATGTGAGCAGATGGTGGCGACCAAGAAAGAGAGAACACTACGGAAAGAGCGAAGGAAGTGGTGCAAAGGAAGGACAGGGAAGGATGCACTGGACAAAAGAGGCTTTAAGGAAGAAATGTGCAGATGGATGACTGCAAGGGAGAGGAGTAAGAGAGCGTGGAAGGCCAAAATGTTAGGAGAGATTCAGGTAAGTGTGCCGAGAATGAGAATATGTGGAGGGAAGGAAGGTCGTGGGAAAGATGAAGTTCATGAGATTGGCGATTTACAAATATTTTTCTCTTTGTTAAGACAATGATATATTTAAGTATCTCAGAATGCAGTGAAACACACACACACACACACACACACACACACACACACACACACACACACACACACACACACACACACACACACACACACAAGGCAGAACAGTTATATAAGTAATGAAATAAAAGTTAAACTTCCTCGCTTCAGTGTGTATTGACACAAGCATACACGAGAGTTCCCCGTTCGTGTGACAGAAGAAAAAGCTGCGTTAGCTTTTGTCATCGGTATTGTTGCTATTGCAGGAAGCTTCTTTTTTAGGAACATGACAATGTAACAATTCTGTGCAAGATAAATGGCAAACAAAATGTGAGTCGGAATATGTGTCACGTGCTGGAGTGTGGAGACAGTCCAAGAACTCAAAGGTTATCATCAAACGCCTCTTGAGTATCTCGTACTTCAATGGAAGTGAGAAATCAATAAATAAATAGAAAAAAATAACTCGTCCAATGGAGAGCAATGTAAGGAGTGAATATTTGTCACTGTATCAAAGCATCAATACAAGTGCAATGGTGCTTGCTGGTGGTGACGGTGTTGATAACGAGGAAGGATTTTTGTGAAGCCCACGCTGTGGTGTTTAGTTGAACGTGGGAGTCACAAGAGAGGAAAAGCTGCCTGTGACTGCTGGCTTACGAGCTTCAAACTGACTGATTGCTGGTCCGTGCGGTGAAGCAGACACGTCTCCCTTCACACTGGATAAATGTTTACCCCACTGCAAATGTCCCTCAGTGTTGTATATGTATACATGTGTGTGTGTGTGTGTGTGTGTGTGTGTGTGTGTGTGTGTGTGTGTGTGTGTGTGTGTGTGTGTGTGTGTGTGTGTGTGTGTGTGTGTGTGTGTGTGTGTGTGTGTGTGTGTGTGTGTGTGTGTGTGTGTGTGTGTGTGTGTTGGAGAGTGTAGGGTACAAGCAACATCCTGGTAAGGAGTCTGATGGTGACGGGCGAGTAACACTCCTGCAATTGAAATTGCATCGTGCTTCCCTGCCGCTCTCTTCTTTTTATCTTTATTTTTGAGTCCTAATCAAATCATTGTTTTATACGACATTTTGAAAACCCAACACAGCCAATGCGCTCATCATTCCAGTAACTGGGCATGACCAGAAGGATGAGAGCGAAAATCTATCGTGAGAGGATAGGTGAAGATTTACAAGAGAGAGTTCAAATGTGGGAATTCAGAATGGAACTGAATACTAAGAGACAGCTTTACCCTGTGTGATTTTCCATTAGGTATCTGAACACTACTTTAAGTTCACTAATTTCCACTTAGAACACTTGCAAATCTGTTTTTGCTCTATAAAAAAGTAATTTTCTTTTGATACAATAGTTTGGCCGCCTACACGTATTATGTAGAAACAATGCAGCTGCCGTGGAGGACCACAACCACAACCACCACCACCACCACCACCACCACCACCACCATTCTGTATGAAAGTTGTGAGGATATTTTTTTCTTTCCAAGCAGTAGCGTCACTCACCGAGAGCAGCCAAAGCGAAGCAGCCTCTTGCCTCCTTCCTGGCGGGTGTTGAGTCGTGGTCTGGAATATGAGACGTTTTTCACTTTCGTGGCACGTGTTA
>NW_025541465.1:0-20798 GCF_017591435.1 Portunus trituberculatus | reverse complement strand
TTATTATTAGTAGTAGTAGTAGTAGTAGTAGTAGTAGTATCATCTTTATTATTATCATTATTATTATTATTATTATTATTATTATGATCATTATCATTGTTATAACCCTTATCATTATCATCATCAACAGGAACAGTATATTAATCCCCGCCATTGTGAACAGCAGAGCATTCTTAATATTCTACTATTTTCTCAAAAGTACAATAGTACAGCAACATTATTACCCTCCCTAATAATGCACTTGTAAGGAAACTGTGACAACAGGGCAGAACAGGACTTGGTCGGCCAGTACAAGTGGTCTGGGTGAGGCAGCCACGGGTGGCAACTCAGCAGCAGTTGTGTGCTCACAAAACTAGCTTGTGTTTCTCTTGGTGGAAGTCGTGTTTGTTGAGGCCACAGTGTCTCCAGTCAAGTCCTGTGTGTCACTGGAGGGTCAGCGGCTCTGTTTAGCTTCCCGCCCGTCACTTGCCGCCCCTTTTTTTTTTTTTTTTTATTTTACGTAGGGAAGGGCAAAAAAAAAGAAAGTTAGAAAAAAGCCCACTTGAGCGCTGGCTCTCCAAAGAGTACAAAAAGTGCCAAAACCGTCAGCCAGAATGAGGGGAGCAAATGCCTTGATACCTCCCTCTTAAAAGAAGACAAGTTGTAGGAATTTGGAAATACAGATGCAGGGAGGGAGTTCCAAAGTTTACCAGTGAAAGGGATGAATGATTGATTGAGCGTACTGGTTAACTCTTGCATTAGCGAGTTGGACAGAATAGGGATGAGAGGAACAAGAAAGCCTTGTGCAGCGTGGCCGCAGGAGGAGGGGAGGCATGCAGTTAGCAAGATAAGTAGAACAGTTACCATGAAAATAGCGATAAAATATAGAAAGGGATGCAACATTTCGGCGGTGAGAGAGACTGAAGACAGTTAGTCAGAGGAGGGGAGTTGATGAGACGAAGAGCTTTCGATTCCACCCTATCAAGCAAAGCTGTGTGACTGGAACCCCCAAACATGCGAAGAGTACTCCATACAGGGACGGATAAGGCCCTTACACAGAGTAAGCAGTTGGAGGGGCGAGAAAAACTGGCGGAGACGCCTCAGAACACCTAATTTCATAGAAGTTGTTTTAGCAAGAGATGAGATGTGAAGTTTCCAGTTTAGATTATGAGCAAAGGACAGACCGAGGATATTCATTGTGGAAGAGGGAGACAGTTGAGTGTCATTGAAGAAGAGGGGATAGTTGTCTGGAAGGTTGTGTCGAGTTGATAGATGGAGGAATTGAGTTTTTGAGGCATTGAAAACTACTAGATTTTCTCTGCCCCAATCGGAAATTTTAGAAAGATCGGAAGTCAGGCGTTCCGTGGCGTCCCCGCGTGATCTGTTAATTTCCTGAAGGGTTGGACGTCTCTGAAAGAACGTGGAAAGATGTAGGGTGGTATCATCAGCGTAGGAGTGGAAAGGGCAAAAAGTTTGGTTAAGAAGGTCATTAATGAATAATAAAAAGAGAGTGGGTGACAGGACAGAACCCTGAGGAACACCACTATTAATAGGTTTAGGAGAAGAACAGTAGCCGTCTACCACAGCAGCAGTAGAGCGGTTGAAAAGGAAACATGAGATAAAGTTGCAGAGAGAAGGATAGAAGCCGTAAGGGGGCAGTTTTGAAATCAAAGCTTTATGCCAGACTCTATCAAAAGCTTTAAAAAAAAGCTTTTGATATGTCTAACGCAACAGCAAAAGTTTCACCGAAATCTCTAAAAGAGGATGACCAAGACTCAGTAAGGAAAGCCAGAAGATCACCAGTAGAGCGACCTTGACGGAAGCCATACTGGCGGTCAGACAGAAGATTGTGAAGTGACAGATGTTTGAGAATCTTCCTATTCAGGATAGATTCAAAAACTTTAGACAAGCAAAAGATTAAAGCTATAGGACGGTAGTTTGAGGGGTTAGAACGGTCACCCTTTTTAGGAACAGGCTGAATGTAGGCGAACTTCCAGCAGGAAGGAAAGGCAACAGTGAGCTCACTGCTCACTGTTGCCGCACAACTCACTGCTCCTCAACAACTCCAAAACTTGTAAGCTAAGGCAGCCACGTGGAAAATGCCTCTAAGAAAACAACAACAAATATCAATGATGCTAATAATAATAATAATAATAATAATAATAATAATAATAATAATAATAATAATAATAATAATAATAATAATAATAATAATAATAATAATAATAATAATAATGATAAAATGAAAAAATTATAATAATAATAATAATAATAATAATAATAATAATAATAATAATAATAATAATAATAATAATAATAATAATAATAATAATAACAATAACAATACTAAAAATGATAATAATAATATTAATAATGATGATAATACTGATAACGACAACAATAATAATATCAATAATACAGTGAGGCAAGCCAAGGGCCTGAGTGAACAAGGGAGGGTGAGTGAAGCAGGCGCGTCGTGCTGCTGGGACACCAACACACACTCACGGAAAGGAAAACCTCACTTTTTTTAATGCAGAGTGCGCCGCTTATCACTAACTGTGGAAAACAGCGCGAATGATATTACAGAACTAACAACTCCCTCACACATCAAATTAGGAACAATTACTGTCCACTTACGGGAACAAAACAATTACGAGACACAACAAACAGCCGCACTCTGCTCTGTCATCTCTGCTGCCAATTATCACACGCTAATATATTTGTGTGTGTCTCTTGTGAGCCTTGAGAGAGAGAGAGAGAGAGAGAGAGAGAGAGAGAGAGAGAGAGAGAGAGAGAGAGAGAGAGAGAGAGACACTGAAGAGAATTGGAATATAAATGAATAAACAAATGAAGGTGAGTAAAAGAAAAAAATGAAGGTGAAAAATAACTGAATGAATAAGTGAAATAAAAAAAATAAGAAATTGAAGTAAAATCAGCAAATGAAGAAAGAAAGAAAGGATTGATGGAAAAACGGAACGAATGAAAAGAAAGGGGAGAATGGAGGCAAAAGCGAAGAAAACAAGAAGCGAAATTTTTGGAAACAGAAGGAAAATAAAGAACAAATCCTACACCGAATAGTGGATGAATGTGAAAAGATGGAAGATGCGAAGAAGGGAAAGTAAGAGAGGGAAAAGAAAAACAACAAATGGAAGATGAAAATAGTGATGATGAACAGGATGAGGATGATAATGAGGAGGAGGATGATTATGAGGAGAAGGAGGAGGAGGAGGAGGAGGAGGAGAACACTGCATGAGCGATGAGGACAGGTCAATGAGAGCCATGCAGCCAACTGAGGGCGACAGGCGACAAATGGTGGTTCATGATTGATGATTGAGCTGGGGTGGGAGGCGTTGCTGTAGTAAAGGAGGAGAACGAGGACGAGGACGAGGAGGAGGAGGAGGAGGAAGAGGAACCACAAAGACATAGATGAAGAATACACAAGGGGACATTCAACAAAAGGCCAGATGATGATCGACTGATAAAAAGAATATCCCCAAAATAGCAAGGACAAAGCACTTTGACGTCAGGGCGTGGTGAAGAAAGGGTTGGAGACGGGTGTGTGTCTGTAGACGTTTACTTAGGTGTACATGAGTGAGTGCGTGCACTACACAGGAGTGTTACCGGTAAACATCTGCTACTCGTGTTTCCAGGTTTTATCAATCAACACAAAGTCACAATTACAGTTATTTCAAAACGTGTTGAACGGAACATTCCATAACTTTGTTCCATCAGTCTGGTGTTGTCAGCGTTTTTATTTTTTTGGGGCCGACACTTTAACGGCGCGCAATTAAAAAAATGTCGACCCGCTACAGTGTCGGCTTTATCACATTCCTTTGCCACTCACCGAAAAAGTTTCCTGAAACGCGTATTTCTATTTTTATTCATGTATATTTTGCATCATTATCTACTCCAGGAATATTTTTCACGTCCTCGATTATTTACACACTATCAACATTTGGTGAACCCGAACACCTTCCTTACTGAGGCAGTCTGCTGAATGGGGTGTGTGAATGTTTTCAGGAACGAAACTGAATGATACACACACACACACACACACACACACACACACACACACACACACACCCGGTAGCTCAGTGGTTAGAGCGCTGGCTTCACAAGCCAGAGGACCGGGGTTCGATTCCCCGGCCGGGTGGAGATATTTGGGTGTGTCTCCTTTCACGTGTAGCCCCTGTTCACCTAGCAGTGAGTAGGTACGGGATGTAAATCGAGGAGTTGTGACCTTGTTGTCCCGGTGTGTGGTGTGTGCCTGGTCTCAGGCCTATCCGAAGATCGGAAATAATGAGCTCTGAGCTCGTTCCGTAGGGTAACGTCTGGCTGTCTCGTCAGAGACTGCAGCAGATCAAACAGTGAATTACACACACACAAAGGAGACAAAAAAAAGACAGTAAAAAAAAGGGAGACAACAAATAAAAAAAGAATAAAGATGGAAGGGAGACGCTATGTAAAGAAAACAAGATAGAACACAGGAATGACAGAGAAAAGCAAGGAGGAGAAATCTAAATACAAGTGTGGAAAAGAAGAAAGAGAGGTAGAGGGGAAGCTCTCCTCCACCAACCTCTCTCTCTCTCTCTCTCTCTCTCTCTCTCTCTCTCTCTCTCTCTCAGTTCTTCTGACGCGGCGCAGACCAAGCTAGATCTGGCCTTTCTATCAGTTTGTTTCTGTCTGTGTTCCGTCTGAGCAAGGCCAGTCTGTTGTCGTTTTATTGTAACCTTCAGTTTCATGTGGTTGTCTCAGCCGCCTTTAAGGGAATTCCAGCCTAGCATACAGACAAATTGAACTATAATTCATATAACTTTGGCTCACACCATTAATTTCACAACGCGTATTTCGTCACGATTTATAAGGAACAATGTGGTTATTAAACACTGCAAGAGAGAGAGAGAGAGAGAGAGAGAGAGAGAGAGAGAGAGAGAGAGAGAGAGAGAGAGAGAGAGAGAGAGAGAGAGAGAGAGAGAGAGAGAGAGAGATCTCTCTCTCTCTCTCTCTCTCTCTAGAAAGGAGACCCGTCAAGGAAATATTACTAATCTCGGACATTCCAATCATGAGAGAGAGAGAGAGAGAGAGAGAGAGAGAGAGAGAGAGAGAGAGAGAGAGAGAGAGAGAGAGAGAGAGAGAGAGAGAGAGAGAGAGAGGTTCTTGGAGAGGTGTGGAAGAGACAGCAATGAATGTTCAGTCAGAGGCGTATATATATTGGAAGATAAAGGTGGTGAGGTAAGGAGGTCTAGGATGGTAGTGTGGACAGGGAAAGAGGAACACACATCGAGCAAGACCTGATGGACTCAGACTTGTAAGGGAGCTACACAAAGGCTAGTGGCTGAGAGAGTTTGTGACCAGATATAAGTAACCTCACAGGTGCGCGGCGGACTCGATATGAAGCCCCGTCATTGTGTGAGGAGGATTAGGCGGAGACAAGGAGGAGAGAGGCATTAGGTAGCGAGTCACGTTCAGTCGATTCTGGCCCAACCCTCAAGGGGGGTTTACACTTGGCAATTTTCGGGAGGCAATACTGCCGAAGCGTGCTGCCGACAACTCCGGCTGGATGCTCTTGGGAGCAAGTACGTTCACACTACTGGGGAGATGTTGCCGGGAGCATCAGTTGGCAGGACGTAAACAAACCAACAAGATGGCTCTCCGCAAGAACATTTTTGGTCCTGATTCTTCCTCCAGCGATGAAGAGGCAGCGATGGCTGTTCTTTTTTTACATGAATTGACGATGCCAGGAAAAAGGAAACGTCTGTGGATGCGCTCGTGGCTGAAAAGACGGGAAACGATGGCTCTGGTTGATGCTAACTCTGGAACTTCCTGCCTGCTTCTGTATTTCCTCCATCCTCTGGCTTGAGCTCTTTCAAGAGGGAGGTTTTAAAACACTTATTCCATACTTCTGGTTAATTATTTTTTCACCTTTTTAGGAACCAGCACCTGAGTTGGCTTTTTTTCTAATCAGATTATTGTTACCCTTGGTCAGATCCCAACCTGCATAAAATGGGGAAAATACTTGTTTACTGAAAAAAAAATTGTTTGAAATAAGTTGGACAATTTATTTCTTTAAGTGTCTTACTACTGTCTTAAAGTGCTTTACAGAGGAAAAAAGTTTAAAAGGCAGAGTTTTAGATTTTACTGTACAGGGTGAAGCACATGAATGTACCACATATGAGATTGCACTATTTAAAACTCACTACTGCTCTCCTTCAAATCTTAATTAAGTTTCCTTAATGCGAAGACTCATTTTCTCTTTCTTTCACCTCCCTCACTTGCTCCAGCAAGGCCACCTCGGCCTCCCGACTCCAAATGAAGTTGTTTGCATTTATCATGGATGCTTCTCTGGGTGCCGACATGTTTGTTTATATTGCCGCTAGCGGCAATACAAGACCAATACGGTCGGCTAGCTGCAAGAAGCGCTCCCAGTCTCAGACCGAGACCCAAAATGCTATCGGCAACACGTTTCGGCAGTATTGCCTCCCGATAATTGCCAAGTGTAAATCCCCCTTCACAGGGACGCCTACATATGTGAGCAGATGGTGGCGACCAAGAAAGAGAGAACACTACGGAAAGAGCGAAGGAAGTGGTGCAAAGGAAGGACAGGGAAGGATGCACTGGACAAAAGAGGCTTTAAGGAAGAAATGTGCAGATGGATGACTGCAAGGGAGAGGAGTAAGAGAGCGTGGAAGGCCAAAATGTTAGGAGAGATTCGGGTAAGTGTGCCGAGAATGAGAATATGTGGAGGGAAGGAAGGTCGAGGGAAAGATGAAGTTCATGAGATTGGCGATTTACAAATACTTTTCTCGTTGTTAAGACAATGATATATTTAAGAATCTCAGAATGCAGTGAAACACACACACACACACACACACACACACACACACACACACACACACACACACACACACACACACACACACACACACACACACAAGGCAGAACAGTTATATAAGTAATGAAATAAAAGTTAAACTTCCTCGCTTCAGTGTGTATTGACACAAGCATACACGAGAGTTTCCGTTCGTGTGACAGAAGAAAAAGCTGCGTTAGCTTTTGTCATCGGTATTGTTGCTATTGCAGGAAGCTTCTTTTTTAGGAACATGACAATGTAACAATTCTGTGCAAGATAAATGGCAAACAAAATGTGAGTCGGAATATGTGTCACGTGCTGGAGTGTGGAGACAGTCCAAGAACTCAAAGGTTATCATCAAACGCCTCTTGAGTATCTCGTACTTCAATGGAAGTGAGAAATCAATAAATAAATAGAAAAAAATAACTCGTCCAATGGAGAGCAATGTAAGGAGTGAATATTTGTCACTGTATCAAAGCATCAATACAAGTGCAATGGTGCTTGCTGGTGGTGACGGTGTTGATAACGAGGAAGGATTTTGTGAAGCCCACGCTGTGGTGTTTAGTTGAACGTGGGAGTCACAAGAGAGGAAAAGCTGCCTGTGACTGCTGGCTTACGAGCTTCAAACTGACTGATTGCTGGTCCGTGCGGTGAAGCAGACACGTCTCCTTCACACTGGATAAATGTTTACCCCACTGCAAATGTCCCTCAGTGTTGTATATGTATACATGTGTGTGTGTGTGTGTGTGTGTGTGTGTGTGTGTGTGTGTGTGTGTGTGTGTGTGTGTGTGTGTGTGTGTGTGTGTGTGTGTGTGTGTGTGTGTGTGTGTGTGTGTGTGTGTGTGTGTGTGTGTGTGTGTAGAGTGTAGGGTACAAGTAACATCCTGGTAAGGAGTCTGATGGTGACGGGCGAGTAACACTCCTGCAATTGAAATTGCATCGTGCTTCCCTGCCGCTCTCTTCTTTTTATCTTTATTTTTGACTCCTAATCAAATCATTGTTTTATACGACATTTTGAAAACCCAACACAGCCAATGCGCTCATCATTCCAGTAACTGGGCATGACCAGAAGGATGAGAGCGAAAATCTATCGTGAGAGGATAGGTGAAGATTTACAAGAGAGAGTTCAAATGTGGGAATTCAGAATGGAACTGAATACTAAGAGACAGCTTTACCCTGTGTGATTTTCCATTAGGTATCTGAACACTACTTTAAGTTCACTAATTTCCACTTAGAACACTTGCAAATCTGTTTTTGCTCTATAAAAAAGTAATTTTCTTTTGATACAATAGTTTGGCCGCCTACACGTATTATGTAGAAACAATGCAGCTGCCGTGGAGGACCACAACCACAACCACCACCACCACCACCACCACCACCACCACCATTCTGTATGAAAGTTGTGAGGATATTTTTTCTTTCCAAGCAGTAGCGTCACTCACCGAGAGCAGCCAAAGCGAAGCAGCCTCTTGCCTCCTTCCTGGCGGGTGTTGAGTCGTGGTCTGGAATATGAGACGTTTTTCACTTTCGTGGCACGTGTTAGGATGCACTTTATCTTTGTTTATAATGAAAGACGCACATACCATCTCATCCAGTACTGTGTGATAGGATCTCTCTCTCTCTCTCTCTCTCTCTCTCTCTCTCTCTCTCTCTCTCTCTCTCTCTCTCTCTCTACACTCATTTCGTCCTCCCAACACACCGCCGTCACACTTACACACACACTACATAATACTGATGACAAAGCGTTTTCATCAAGACACTGGAAGAATGTACATTTATCTTTCTTCTCAGCTCTTTTGCTGATGAACTTTGTAACTCAACTTTTATTTAGTTTTTACTTTCTTACGATTTTAAGACTTAAAAAAAACGCATCAAGAATCAATATTTCCGAACTTCTTTCTCTCCCTTTCTTTGTCACTCCCTACTCTTTGTATTTATTTATCTATTTTATTGTTGCAAAAAAGTTTTGGCTTCCGTCCATGGCTGGACTTTTTATCATAAAAAAAAAAAACTGTCACCTTCCCGCTCGTCTCACCACACGTGAGTGTGTGACTGAACAGAAAAGTCGGAGTTTGTGTTAACTATTTGACGCACACAAGCGTTTTTATTGGAGGCAAATCTCCTGGTGGCACGTGACGTAGTGCTTTCAATCCTGTGTTCTTAGCACGAGTCTGCCGCGTACTTCGCGTAAAAGTGTGTGTGTGGGGTTCAGTGGCGGGGAATCAAGGGGTAGGATTCAACAACTAGTTTTATCATTTTCCCAACAAAGAAAGACAAAAACAAGTCCATATGATTGATAAGAACGTTTGAATGATAAAAGAAAAAGGAAAACTGAAGATAAAAACATGAACAAATAGAAGAAAGTGATATACAAAAAAATCACGATTGGTAGAGATTCCTCTGCACGCTTTATAAAAATGAAAAGAAAAAACACGCACAAAAAAAAATACCGCTATAAAAAAAACAAACAAACACAACTTTGAATTTGCAGTAAACTAAAAGCATGACATTAATTTGAAGAGAGAGAGAGAGAGAGAGAGAGAGAGAGAGAGAGAGAGAGAGAGAGAGAGAGAGAGAGAGAGAGAGAGAGAGAGAGAGAGAGAGAGAGAGAGAGAGTGAGTGAGTGAGTGAGTGAGTGAGTGTGTGTGTGTGTGTGTGTGTGTGTGTGTGTGTGTGTGTGTGTGTGTGTGTGTGTGTGTGTGTGTGTGTGTGTGTGTGTGTGTGTGTGTGTGTGTGTGTTTGGGAGCGCTGGTATGCAGGCTGGCACACCTGACTGTGAGCTATCTCTGTAGTATTTCTGAAAAACGAGCTACATTTGAAGCTCTCATAACCTAACCCCGAACAACAACAAACCAATAAACAAAATCAAAAACAAAAACAATGAACAACAAAGAATAAAGAAGAGGTGATGAAGAGCAGCAACAATTCACACAACACACGAACAAAGACACAATGAGAAACAAGGCACGAGGAATGGACTCACCTGCTTCATGTCCTGGTCTGCAAACAACCGCAACCATCAACCAAAGGATTGGACAAAAAGTCTTTCTCTTCCTTTCTCATCTTCTTTGTTGTCTCTCTACTCCTCGTCCTCTTTCATCTTTCTCATGCAACTTCTCGACTTCTATTACCTCTAGTTCTTCCTCCTTTTCCTTCTGTATCTTCTCAGCTTGTTTGTGGTTGTTCTTCTCCAGCTCCACTTTATTCTTTTCCTTCTCCTCTTTCTGCTCCTCTTGTTCTTTTACGAGTAATGAGTTACTTTCAATTTCGCTTTTTACATATTTACCGCCACTTCATCTTTTTTCTCCTATTCTTTCTTGTCCTCTTTCTCGTGCTGTTTATTCTTTCTTGTCCTCTTTCTCGTGCTGTTTATGGACGTACACATCTTCGTTTTCCGTCTACTCTTCCCCATCTTCCCTCTCTTCATTCTCTGCAGCATCACGGGTAGCGCTAGGGACACCCTGCTCCCCAGCCACCAGCGATCAGGCACCAAACCCTGCCGCATCTCTCGACTTGAAGAACAAGAGTAAGGTACTTTTGCCACCGTAAATCATGAACCATCTTGAATACAAGATAGATATATAGATAGATGAGAGAGAGAGAGAGAGAGAGAGAGAGAGAGAGAGAGAGAGAGAGAGAGAGAGAGAGAGAGGGTGGAGAATAAGATGAGATATTATCAAGTTAATATATGTATGTGTCAGAGTGAAAGAGCGAGTGGGAGCAAGGGAAGCTGCCGCCAAACACTTGAGGACGAGCAGCAAGTGGCACCAAAGTCTCCAGGAACACGAGGCAACATTTTATCGTACAACGTTGCCACTTTCCCGTCCATCACGTCGCCTCGGCGCGGTAATCACTGCTGAGGGGAGCAGGAGATGGAAGTAGGGCAAGGTCTTCATTATTGAAGTGAAAGAGTTTCCTCATTGTTTATACTGTCGCAACAAAGAAAACATAATAATGCTATACCATATATATATATATATATATATATATATATATATATATATATATATATATATATATATATATATATATATATATATATATATATATATATATATATATGCCCATTTCATGAAATGGGCAAACCCAATTATGAAATGAACCTAACCTAACCTAACCTAACCTAACTAACCCAATTCATGAAATGTGCAATGGAGTGGCCATTTCATGAAATGGTTAGGTTAGGTTAGGTTAGGTTACGTTATATTAGGTTAGGTTAGATTAGGTTATATGAGGTTAGGTTAGGTTAGGTTAGGTTAGGTTCATTTCATGAATTGGGTTTGCCCATTTCATGAAATGGGCAATATATAATATATATATATATATATATATATATATATATATATATATATATATATATATATATATATATATATATATATATATATATATATATATATATATATATATATATATATATACGCTAATATTATTTAAATTGTGAAGTTATAACAAGACAAGTAAAGACAGCAAAGCGAATTAGAACTTTCCACGTCTCCTTAAGGAAATATAATAAAATAAAGGTTGTGATAACATTTTTTTCAAATCATCTTTTATCTCCGTAACTTATATTGTACATTAAAAGAAAAAAGATGAAGAATGTCATAAAGAATATGACATTACCCTTCTCTCAAGTTATTTCTTGGCGGCGGAAGATATATAAGATAATGATAAGCAAATTCCATGAGCCACAACAGTGGGCGCTCTTTGCAGGGACAAGTCAAAACACCAAGGAGTATTAATACTTTCCGCGCCACCTTCAGCTGCACACACTCGCCGCTGTGTGTCATGTAGGAGCAACATTTCAACAAATTAACAGGAATTTTTCAGAACATTTGGAAGGCCATTAAACAACAGAAGCAGAAAAGCCTGGAGCCTGTGGCGCGAGGCACCACATCACAACACAAAAAGCTTTACTCTCGAACCCTCTTTCTCTCTCTCTCTCTCTCTCTCTCTCTCTCTCTCTCTCTCTCTCTCTCTCTCTCTCTCTCTCTCTCCCCACACGTCTGTCCCTGCTTCTCCTTAGCCAAGAAGTAACATGCAAAAGTTATGACCAATTCTATCTTTATTTTCTTTTCTACTTGGTTTAGCCAAGAGAGAGAGAGAGAGAGAGAGAGAGAGAGAGAGAGAGAGAGAGAGAGAGAGAGAGAGAGAGAGAGAGACATAAGAAAAGAGGGAAGCTGCAAGAGGCCGCCAGGCCTATACGAGGGAATCTCAGCGTGCTTAATCTGCCAATTCCATCTATCTTCCCCATCCATGAATTTATCTAACCTTCTTTTAAAGCTCCCTGAGAGAGAGAGAGAGAGAGAGAGAGAGAGAGAGAGAGAGAGAGAGAGAGAGAGAGAGAGCATACCAATTCTGAAGGCGTTTGTTCTATTTATCTTGAGTCGTTATTTTTTTCATCTTACTTTCATTTACTTTTTTCTGCAGTATTTAAAATTGCCAATACTCTTTGTGTATCTTCTTTAACTTAGTGACTCTTTCTCTCTGCGTTGTTTATTTCAGTGTTTTAGTTCACTTCCATTCCATCTTTAGTCACGTCAATCAGCTAAGCTCAACTTTTCTGTGGGTGAATGTGTCTTTTGTTCCTGGTCGCTGTGCTTGGTTTCTGTGCCCACCGTTCCTCCTCACCAGTGTTGCCGTCCACCAGTACAACACTGCGCTGTTTCCTTTGTCTTCCTTGCTCACGTCAAAACTTGCTGCCATTTGTTTAGATTCGCTACATGACTTTTTATCTCCTCTATTTGTGCAGATTCTCGGAGCAGTCTCTCTCTCTCTCTCTCTCTCTCTCTCTCTCTCTCTCTCTCTCTCTCTCTCTCTCTCTCTCTCTCATTCTCCTCGAACTTCATTCAGTTATAATATTTGCCTTTCATCTTCACTTCGTTCTATGTCTCTTTCTTTCCATTCCTTCTCTTTTATCTCCTCCTCCTGCTCCTCTCGCGTCCTTCAGGAACACTAAGACCGCCACAGCGTCTCCACCAGCTAGTCATCCTGTTCAGCCTTGTTCTAAAATCTTTCCCTGCACATTTGCTCTCCTCGCAGCAACACATCCAACAGCAATTATAATGCAAAGAAGAGCTGAAAGAACCTGCGACGCTTTCGTTCTAACAATTTTTTTGGAGATATTTTGCAATGATACATAAACATAATAAATTTTCGATGTGGCTCTAAGTAAAATGAGGCGATAACAGAGCGAGGTTAAACATCATTCCCAGACAAGAAATAAATCAGTCTCGACGACGCGCTGCATCATGGAAGGTGTTCAGCCACATGTATTTCACACGCGCCTGAGTGAATTGACGGCCTGGGAAATGTGTGACTACCAGGGATACTGATACTGATACTGATACATTTATTGGGCCTTTATGGGTACATTAAAATAAGTATGATACAGAATGTGAAGAATTCCCTCGGTCTGTTGAGCATAAGCTCTTTTACAGACCTATTTGAAATTTATGTTAGGCCGACGCGGTTAGTTGTAGAGGCCTAATTACTATACATATATTTACAAACAAGTAAATTAGAGATTTCCTAACTAAATTCCACTTCTACAACCAAATATACATCTACATACCACATTATGTAATAAATGCAGTAATAAATACAGTAGTGGATGATAATGACAAATAAAATAATAGTAATAGAAACAATAGATAATGATAAATGATAAATAATAGTAAAGAAAAATAAATATAATAACATAGCAATGATATTAAAATAATAATAATATAATAATATAACAATTATAATAATAATAGTAAACGTACAATAATAAAACAATTTACATTAAAACATTATTAATAATGATACATTAATAAATAAAATAATAATGAAAATTTTACAAATAATAACAATCACATTACAATAATAATAAAAATATAATACTATAATGATAATAGTACTATAATAATAATAATAAAAATAATAATAATAGTAATAATAATAATAATAATAATTATTATTATAATAATAATAATAAAATAATAAATGATAATAGTAAATGTACTATAATAATAAAACAATTTACAATAAAACAATAATAAATAATACAGTAATAAATAATAAAATACTACTAATAATGAGAAATTATACAAAATTAACAATCACATATTACAATAATAATAATAACAATATAAATACTATGATAATAATACTATAATAATGATAATAAAATAATAATAATAATAATGATAATAATAATAATTATAATAATGATGATAATGATAATATTAATAATTATAATGATAATGACAATAATTATAATAATAATGATAATTGTTATGATAATAATAATAATACAGAGCAATAAATAAAAGTCCCTAATATTTACTAAGGAAGAATTGTTTTATCTTGTTCTTAGAAATTTGAGGTGATTTGATATTTCTAAGTTGTTCTGGTAGCTGGTTCCACTCTTTGACACCTCTGGTTGTGACATATTGCTGTGCGTGGGATGTTCGACACAGCAGGAGCTTTAAATCATATGGTCTGCGGGTATTAGGGTTGTTAGACATGAAGTGGAATGTGTCGTCTGACTATCGTGAATATAGTGACTTGTGAACAAAGATGTTAGTCTGGAGAGATATTATGTCGCTTAGTTTTAGTAATCTAAGGTCATTAAATAATGGGCCAGTATGGGCTGAACGATGACTAAATGACATGACTCGCAGTAGCTTCTTTTGTGCGACAAAAATATTGTCTATGATGGTACTGCCTGCTCCCCCCCAAATGGCACAACAATACAAAAATTTGTGTACGCTAATGATATATATATTTGTCTTAAACAATGAAGAGAAAGATTATTTCTTATCTTGTATATAATTCCAGTTAGTTTATTAGTTTTAACAATAAGCTCACTAATTTGTGATCTCCATTTTAGCTTTTGATCTATCATTATGCCCAGAAATCTACATTCTGACACTTGGTTTAATAACTTGTTGTTAATATAAACATTAATATTGACTGTATTCGTCATGAGTGGGGAGGATAACATGCAATGAGTTTTAGAAATATTTAAGGTAAGTTTATTGCTGTGAATCCAGTTTGCAACTTTCACTAGTTCAGCATTAAGAGTATTGGTGATGATGTTTAAATTCTCCCCTTGAATGTAAATAGTGGTGTCGTCGGCAAAAAGAATGAAATTAAGTTTGTCAGAGATCCGTGTTATGTCATTTACATACAATAAAAAGAGAATTGGGCCTCAAATTGATCCTTGAGGAACACCACAGCTAATGGGAACATATGATGATTTGCCGTTATTGTACACTGTGTATTGTTTTCTGGAAGATAGATAACTTTGAAACCAAGCATGTGGTAACCCCCGAATGCCGTACGTTTTTAACTTTACTAAGAGGATTTCATGGGATATTGTATCAAAGGCCTTTGAAAAGTCACAAAAAACTGATATTTGCTGTAATTTATTGTCTATTGCATTGTGAATATTTTGACAAAGTTTGTGTAGGGCAAGTTCAGGAGAAGAATTAGGGCGAAATCCGAATTGTGATTCAGATAGGATTGAGTACTTACTAAGGTAGTCCATCAACCTGTTACATACAATTTTTTCAAAGATCTTACTGATACTAGGGAAAATTGATATTGGCCTGTAGTTAGTGTGTACGTTTCTCTCACCTTTTTTGTGGACTGGTATAACTCTGGCTATTTGTAAATGTTTAGGAAAACACCCTTCAGCGAACGAACGATTAATTATGTATTCTAAAAATGGGAGATTTCGTCGCAACATTTTTTTATGACCTTGATATTGATGTCATCAAAACCCGGAGCGGTTGATTTTAAACTTATTACAATATCTTTTATTTCTTGTTGTGTTGTAGGGTATAAAAAGAAAGAAGACTGAACAGGTCGTGGAAAAAATGAAGAAAACGAGACTGTCGATTGCTGTACTTTATTAGCTAGAGTAGTTGCTATTTTCCTCCTCTAAGGTAAAGAAAGATCTCACATCTATGTAGTTTGTATCTGAAAACATTTTAAATAACTCTATCATATCCTCTTATACATCTCCTCTCAAATGAAAACATGTTTAATTCCTTTAATCTATCTCTATACTCCAGGCGCTTTAATGCTGGTATCATCCTAGTTGCTCTTCTCTGAACTGCTTCTAACATGTTGATATCCTGCCTATAGTGGGGTGACCAGGCCTGTATGCAATACTCTAAATGGGGCCTAACATAGGAATTATATAAGCTACGCACCACTTCCTTACTTTTATAACTAACATTTCTATTTATAAAACCCAGGATCCTATTTGCCCTATTTCTTGCTTCTAAACATTGCTTTGAAAATTTCATAGTCCTGTCTATCACTACTCCTAAATCCTTTCCTTCCTCTACTGCCTCTAGCCAACATCCCTCCATCTCATAGTTAAAGTTTGTGTTGTCTTTACCTAAATGCATAACCTGACACTTATCAGAATTAAACTCCATCTGCCACCTGTCTGCCCATGCTATCAGCCTGTCCAGGTCTCGTTGTATTCTGTAATTGTCCTTTTCACCCTGTACTGCACATGCTATCTTAGTATCATCTGCAAACTTTGATACTTTGCTACTAATTCCTATATCTAAATCGTTAATGTACACCAAGAAAAGAAGAGGTCCTAGCACTGATCCTTGGGGTACCCCACTAACCACTTCCTTCCACTCAGACATTGCCCCATTTAATACTACTCTGTTTCCTATCAGAAAGCCATTCACTAATCCAATCAACTAACCTACCCCTATCCCATGTAGTCTCAATTTGTACACTAGCCTCCTATGCGGTACCTTATCAAACGCCTTGCTAAAATCTAGATATATAACATCTATGCTATTTCCATCATCTAACTCCTTGGTAATATATTCTAAGATATCGAGCAAATTTGTAAGACAGGACCTCCTGATCTAAAGCCATGTTGGGTATCTCTAATTAATCTATTCTCATTTAAATGCTCCCAAATACTACCCTTAATGATTTTCTCTAGTATCTTACATACTATACTAGTTAAACTGATCGGTCTATAATTATTCGCATCATCCTTCCTACCTTTTTAAATATTGGAGTAACATTAGCTAACTTCCAGTCCTGAGGTATCTCAGCAAACCTAAGTGATCTTTCAAAGATTAACTTAAGTGCTTCAGAAATACTGTCTACACCCTCCTAAGTACTCTGGCATGTAGCTCATCAGGACCACTGGCTTTCCTATCGTCTAGTTCAAGAATAAATTTCCTAATAATTCCCGGTTTTATATCAATATTTTCTAAAGCTCTTAAACTACTCGTCGCACTGTTTGTAACAGGATTTCCTATTCTTTCCTAGTAAATACTGAAGAAAATTGTTCATTCAATAATTCTACTATGTCTTCATTTTGATCCACTACTACACCATCTTTTCTGAGTGGTCCAATCCTATCCTTATTTCTTTTATCACTGACCTTGTAATAACTATATAATTTTTGGGATCTTTACTCCCAGCTCTAGCTAGTTTTATCTCTGCCTGCCTTTTACTTTTTTATAACCTTACTCAAATCATCCCTGACCTGTCTGTACCTAATCAAATCTACATCTTCCCACTTTTCTGCAACTCTCTGTATGCCCTCTTCTTCTCTCTGATCTGGCTACCTATCTCATGAGTCCACCTTAATGGCTTCCTGTTTCTCTGCCTTATATCTTTGTAAGGGATACACTGCATCACTATACCCTTTACTACAACCTTAAAAATATCCCACATCTCCTGTGCAGTTATATTTCCAAAACTATCTTCCCAGTTTACCTCTCCTAATAACTGACGTAACCTACCATAATTGCCTTTCTGATAGTTTGGGACTCTAGTCTTATTCACTATATTATCCCTACTGGAATTAATGATAAATCTAATTATATGATGGTCACTGTTTGCTAAAGTCTCTCCTACCTCAACTTCCTTTAAACAATGCTCAATATTTGTTAGTACTATGTCTAAAACCTTCCTCCCCCTAGTAGGTTTATCTACCATCTGCACTAAATAGTTATCCTGAAAACTTTCCATAAACTTATTTTCACTAGCATCTCCTATCATCCTCTCCCAGTTTACTGACTTAAGATTAAAATCCCTAAGATAATTGTCTGACTAGTACACCCCTATTTATCTCATCTACCATAAGGTTGTCTACATCTGCTGACTGGTTAGGTGGCCTATAAAAGCTCCTACTCTAATAACCTTACTTTTGTTTACTCTAACATCCAGCCATAAGGACTCTACTCTGTTATCTACCTTAATACCATTAACCTGACTGGAAATGAAGAATTTTTTACATAAATAACTTCTCCTCCGCCTATCCTACCAATTCTCTGGTGTAAATACATAATGTATCCATCTACTTCATATTCTTTCCTATTTTCCCTAAACTTTTCCTCATTTACCCATGCCTCTGTGACACATACAACATCTAGGCCCTCCTCAACTATATAACTAGATAACTCGTCCTTCTTGTTCCTAAGACTCCTGGCATTTACATAAAAACATTTAATGATGAGCTTTGTGTGCCTAAAATAAGCCACTTTTCCTTCACTTTTAGCTTGTTTTAAATGTGGCATTTGTGCTTTCTTAATAGCTTGGGAAGCAGGACACAAATCTTCATTGATGTAGAGTTTGGTTCCACGCAGTTTGGTGACGTTCCTCATCACGGCTTCTCGGTCTCGAAACCTGAAGAAACGAGCGATAATTGGCCGGCTCCGATGGACATTAGGCTGGCCCACTCTATGCGCTCGTTCCAATTCGATGTTGGGCAATTCCATCTTGGTCTCGAGCAGCTTGTCACTTGAATAGCAGTTTGTTCCCAGGTTTCGCCAGGTTGTTCATCAATGCCGGTGATTTGCAAATTGTTTCTGCGGTTGTAGTCCTCCTGGTAATTGCATCTGTCTTCAAGCTCTTTTATATGCTTTCCATTCGCGCAGGTTTTTTATGGTTTCCTTGTTTGTCTTGTCTTGAATTTCTTTAACCTGCATTTCTTGTTTAAGGTCGTCCACTTCTTTTTGGGTGAACTCTAGGCTCCTTGTTGCATCACCAACTGCACTATGAAGAGCCTTGATTTTGTCGTCCATTTGCTTGATAAAAATTTCTAGTGCACTGCGGAATCCTTGTTCTTGTGAAGCAAGGATTGATTTCAGAAGTGTCTCATCCATAATGAGAAAAGCAGTGGAAAAGGTTGTAGCAGCGGAGCGGCAGAGCGATACGTCTAACCACAACAACGGACAGAGAGAGAAAAGAGGAGGAGGAGGAGGAGGAGGAGGAGGAGGAGGAAAAGATCATTACCTGAGGGATGGGAAAAGAAGTGGAAGAGTGTCTCCTTACGAGGGTAAGTTAAGTACAGACAAGGAACATATCAATCACTGTCGTGTTACAAGATTCAAGTGAAACTCAAAGCGAGACGAAAGACAGAATAATCTTCAACACCCAGACAGAGGAACCACACTGGCGGTTGGTGGGGAGCAACTTGTGCAAAACTTGTGAACAGCCGAGATATACCCGCAAGATTTATAGGTATGAACTCATGAATGCTTACACTGGAATAGCTAACAAGAGAGTGAGTGAGAGAGACAGAGATTATTATTATTATTATTATGAATGAAAGGCGACCCACTGGAAAGCATAACTGCATAAACCCAAAGGCCCAGTGGGCGGCATCACCGATAAGTGAAAGAAGTAACAGGAATGAACAACAGAATAGGAAGATTGGTAGAGATCTAAGAGGTAGTGAGTTCAGAGAGAAGAAGGTATTCACACGTTTTTAAATGCTTCAATGTTACTAGAATTAACAATCTCGTTGGGAATTGTATTCAGAGTCTAGCAGATACTGGGATAAAACACCGGGAAAATTGTGAAGTATTACATCGATTCACAGACAAGGAACGGTCATTCATGATCAAGGATTGTCTTGTAACACGTGCTGGTAGTGAAGGGGCAGGCAAATGACAATGCATCCAACCAAACGACGATGCCGAAGATTAATCTCAAGATTAGGAAGAAGAAATTTAATCTGGTTGAATGCTCTATCTAAAAGCTTTAAGTGAGACTCTGCTGCAGAGATCCACACAGAGTGACAATATTCAAAATGAGGCAGTATGAAAGAGTAAAAGCAATTTCTTACAATATCATCAGAGAATATATCTGCCTACATTTGCGTAACAAACCAACTTTACATGAGACTGATGATGCAAGTGAACGCAAGTGCAACTCAAAAGTAAGTTTGGGATCAAGGTGACTCCGAGTAACTTGAGACGAACAATTTGGAATAGGTACTTCGTTGACAACAATATCAGGGTGAACTGGGAAAGGTGTCCTTGATCTGCTAATAACCATACTATGGGATTTACTCGGGTTCAGTTTCATACCCCACCGATCACACCATGACAGAATCCTTGAAACATCTTGAGTGAGTACATTAGCGACTCTCTGCCTATCCTGTGTGGAAGGAATTGTCGCATATATAGTGGTGTCATCAGCATAAGCAACCATATTAGATTCAATCCCACACATGTCAGATGTATAAATAATAAAGAAGAGGTCCCAGAACACTTCCTGCGGAACACCGGATACAACTGGACTAAAGAACTAAGGCAGCCATCAACAGTCACACGCTGCCTTCGACTCGTTAGAACTCTGACAGAACTTGATGGACGCGGCCACCAATACCAATAGATCTAACTTTCGATAAAAGGGCTCATGATTAACACGATCAAATGCAGAACTAAAATCAAGTGAAATTACTCTAGATTCATGACCAGCATCAAGGGCAGCTTGCATGTCGTGCGTTATGCAAACGAGAGCATCAGAAATACTGAGACCTTTTCTAAAACCAAACTGACTAGATGGCAACAAATTATTAATATCTAAAAAACGATTGAGACGCTTGGCCAGCAGGCGCTCAAAATCTTAGATAACACCGGGGTTATGGAAATGGGTCTATAGTCACCGGGTGAATGGAGATGAAGATCCCTTTGGA